>NW_009715124.1:2847-13009 GCF_000703405.1 Apaloderma vittatum
GGTATGCGTCCCAGCCAACAAAGCCTGTGCAGATGTTGGTGTCCATCAAGTTTGTTATTTCTCTTGCTTGATTTTGAGACAAATGGAAATTCTTAAAATGTCAAGGGATGTAGCAAAGACAGCTTTAAGCAAGGAAAAGACTTAACGTTCCCTGTCAGAGGGATATTTTCCACAGGAGCGGAAGTTCTCTCATTTGACTAGGTATTTGAAACTGCTCCGTGCCAAGGTCCTGTCCAGCCAATCTCTTCTGGGGGGACCAGGAACTCTCCACCATTTCATGTAAAATAATCCAGTAGGTTCTGCTCTGTTTTTATTCCCAGTTACCAGGTTTGAATTCTTGGTGACAGTTTATTTGTCTTTGGAGGCACTTCAGTGACAAATGTTTAAGGGAGTGTGGGACAATGGTGGAGAACAAGGAGGCAGTTCATTGAACTGACAGTGACCATACAGTAAATAGAGGGAGATTCAAGCTTCACTGATCACCCAAGCGCACAGCAAAGCTTTTGTACGCAATCACAATGGGCATAACATAAGGTCTCTGTTTATTTTTAACAATATACACCAGTGTATACAGGCAGGCCTACGTAACTTTCAAATTTGTTATGAGATGAAGCCTTACAATGACAGAAAGCAAAGCACTGGTTTGGCCAACTCTTTCACGGTGACGTTGGAAAACATGACGAATTTTAGCTACAGTCTCCTCTCAAGAGCTATTATTGTGCCAAGACTCTCACCGCAGGCACGCATCTATAGCGCATACCTGTGGCAGGGCTGCAATGGTGGCTGCAGACAATGCTGCAGGTGCAGAACAAGGAAGTCCATCTTAATGCAATGCAAAACCAGCACTGGGGTTTTTGAGTTGTTTTTATTTTTTTTTTCTTTTAAGTACACGGGAGGAGGGTGAGAGGAACTCCCAAAGCGCTGAGTCCCTATTAAAAGTCGTAGGACCTAGAATCATCACCAGATGAGCCATGCTTGAGTGACTGAGTTGCATTGCGTTTTCAATGTCACTAAAACAAATTCAGACCTTCAATCCATTTTGTTCCTGCGCCCAGTAATAACATCATATGCTGCCACACTGTCTGTGGTGACATACCTGTTGCAAGTCCTCAGCGCAAGTAAGTAGTCTTGCAACAGAAAACATTTTCAAATGGGAAGAGCAGTGCTTCTCTGTCAGATTTCAAGTCTGTGATGCAGATTTATAAGCAGTAAAGTCGAAAGTTACTGTAATTTACTTGAGGCATTGGCTGTGGTAGACAGTTGAAAAGGCTCACATTGACTGTCTGAATGACATAAGTAATGCGCTATTAGCATAAATACTTTCTAAGACATCCATTTAATCAATTTCTTAAATAACAGAATGATCTACTACAAAATAGTGGACTGTATACACTATATTTTGGCACAAAGATGGTCATTCTCCCACTAGTAACCAGGGACTCTAAATAAATGATTTCAACAATGTTTTATTAAAGGAGGACAAGAGCCCTCGAGCTGCATTAATCGGGGAGAAGTCGAGTGGCACTTTTGTTATGGAAATGTTAAACACATAATAGTTCAGGCAAACAATGTGGAGCCACTTCATTCTCTCAGCCATGCTGACACCTCTTAAAGAGGAACTGCAGGGAAGGATGTGGGAAAGATTTGCTTTCTGAGGAAGCTTTCAGCTAATATTTTGGATATTTACCTCCAAAACTCAGGCAGAGCAAATGTAACTGAAGGGCATAAAAAACGCCAAACAATAAAGAGGGATGATTTATGCAGCTGCTGCTAGAGATCAGCATTTGGTACCCAAAATCAAAATAGTCATTGACCAAAAAATCCTTTTTAAAAAAAGTTTTACCCATGAATTTATTATGAGTGGATATTATAATAGAAGATGAATGTGCATGAAGAGAGATTTTTGTGAACATGTGATGATGTCCAGCTAATGCTATACCTTGGACATACGTCAGAGATGGGAAGGAGGAATACCCTGAAGTAAGGTAATAGATGGACTGAGGTTTAGTAGGATGGGTTAAAATGTGAAATGTGAGGTGTAAGCAACCCAGAAATACATTAATGAAGTGGTACAGAGCAAAGACATGGCTATGTAAAGGCAAAGTTCACTTTCTAAAGTGGCACTTGGAATGGATGAGAAGAAATGATGAGGGAGGTAAACTTTAGTCCAGCCAAGAAGAGGCTAATAATAGCCTTATGGCAGCCTATAGGCACTGGAAGGGGAATTGTAAAGACTACAGGGCCAGACGTTTTTCAGTACAGTACTTTTTTCAGTAGTGTATGACAAGGTGCAGCAGCCACAAACTGTGACTGGGAGGTGCAGACTGAGTATTAGAAGAACTTCACCAGGAGGGGTAGTGCAGTGCTGGGACAGGTTTCTCGGAGAAACCCTGACATCTCCATCCTTAGAGATTTTCAAGACTTGGCTAGGAAGAGCCACACGTGACTTCATCTGTTGTTCGCTGAAAAACCGATTCTAGGAGAAGGTGGGAGTAGATCATCTCTAGAGGTCCCATCTAAATAACTTTCTATAATTCTATGGTTTTGAAGCTGACAAGTCGATGAGAAATCTAAGATGCTCAGTGGGCAGATTTAGAGTGAGATCAGGTTCAGGAGTACATATGGCATACTTCAAAGGAGATGGTGATGCATATGTCCACAAGGCCGAAAAGGGTGGAAACCAGTTGGGAAGGAGTCAGTGGAAGTTTAGGAGAAGAGTGGAGACCAGAATGTATAATTTAGTGCGAGACCTGGAGGCAAGAGGGAGAGAGGAAATATAATACAAGGGAAAGGCTAAAATGTAAGGAAATATAAGGAAAAAGAAAGCATCTCTCTGATAATAGCACTTAATGAATTGGAAAATGGGCAGTTTGACTGGAAAAGGGGAGGACAGGATGGGGAAGAGAATTTTGGGAAAACTGAAAGTAGAGAAGGGACCTCGCCTTCCTTTCCAAGAGAGAAATACTTCTTTATAAACATGTCTTTGGCACTCATCACCACAGTATCTTGCTGTCTCAAAACAATAGAAATGCAAGACAATTGAGTCTTCTTCCTTATAAGCATGCCTACATATATATAGACAGTGTGGATGCAGTCTGTATATTTAACATAGTACTATCTGAGACATTACAGTGCTCTGTTTAACCACAAAACACACATCCTCATGAAAATAAATACAACTTGCTAGATGTCCTGTCCTCTCTTAATACAAGAATCAAGCCACATCTGTTTATAACACTAAAACAATTCAATCACCTACTACTTTATGGAGTGAGTGTATATTTGGCTTGTGCCAAATATATGAGGTTAGACAGTTTAAAGAGAACAAATAAAAGCACTATCGTCTTCTGTCATCCACTGGCAATGGTATTAAGACTTCTAGTGCAAACAGTGGTAGCAGTCGAGGAAGTGCTTTTTCAGATATAATCTCTGTAATTTTAGTGTGGTGACACTTGAATCTGGAAAATTCTCTACAAGGATGCTTACCTGTGTTCTGAAATCTCATTGCATCCTGACATAGGAGTGGTTTTTAGACTGTGGAAGAGAACGTTCTATCAGAATAATTACTTGGTAGTCATGGTCTCCATGTCATCTCTTTTCAGGACTTATGGTGTCTTTCTAAACTCATCAAAACATTTTGGATGCCATGCAGAAGTGGATTACAGCGGGGAATAGAGCATCAGTCAAAAGAAAATCTTATGCTGTCTTACTTTTTCATGTTACTGTATTCAGGCTTTTACCATAGGTTTCCAAATTAGTCTAAAGGACATGGTGAAGTCCAGTATAGACATATGTCTTGGTCTGTGTATCTCAGGAATTGAGGCCATGGAAGAGAACGTGATATAGGAGTGTGTATTGTGTAGAAAGGACTGAAAGAACATTTGTGCCAAATAGCTTATCCAAAACATCTCTACCTTTTAGTGATGTAAAGTCTTGTTTGCATAGTTCCAAATCATTGACTCCCATTAGAGGCAGCCTGAGTTCACAGTAGTGTAACTGATGTCAGTATTTAGGCTATGGCTTTATTTCTGTACTTAGAGTGAAAGGTTACTAGATAAATGGTGACTGAGAAGACACAAGTTTATGTGGCAACTAATAGGCAACTAATGCTTGGTTTTGACCTGTTGTAGCCAGAAACTTACCAAGGTGAACAAAGCTGGGTACTTGGATATGTTGAATAACATGTTTGTTTGCAAAAATCATCTCTAGAGTGGAGACATCATGTTTGGAAAAACGAGCAGATAAGAAAGATATGAAAATCTGAGAAACTGTGGAACCTCTTCTCTTTTGGCTGCATGAACCTTGAGTGATTTCATTTTTGGCAATATTAGACTAAATTTTAGAACATGACTGCATGAGAGTCTGAGTATAATCCCTCTCATAATATTTAGAAATAATTCTGACTCTTCAGAGTTCATTGTAAACAGTTTGGTCAGAGTATTTTCTGGTTTGCTCAGAACCGTGTGCAGTAAGCAAGGAAAACGTACGTAGCAACGAAGTGCGTCCTCTGTGTTAGGAAGTGTCCTGTCCTGTAAACTGTATGTACAAAGTAGCTGAAATGTGCCTTTTTGATATTCATGGGGGTAGATTTGATTTTCTAAAACAGTTTGATAGGGAAAATTTGCTAAATTTATGAGAACAAGTGAGAACATTGTGTGGTGATGCTCTCTCGTCTCAGATTTGAAGCCCAGCATGGTCTTGGTTCTCTGCTGTGCAAATTGAGGGGAGTAGTTGCAAGTAGGTAGCTCTGATTCATCGTATTTTGCACTAGGGACAGCTGAGACAGAATTTGTTCCTAACTCCAGCTCTGATCTATCCAGGCCATAGCCTCATACTGGGGCATAAAAACTTTAAACTACACCTACCTTTCAGTTACCGCCTGAGATGCTACATCAGCTGGGCACTGCTGCTTGGAAAAGTGTTCCTCTCATAATTCCTTTTACCCCTGCTGTCCTTATATGTGAGGAGATTAAGACAGGGTGCAGAAAGCTGATTGAACTACCTCAGCTCTGTCTGAAGGGTTTTCTGCTCTGGGGCAGTTCTAAATACCATGCCTGCTGCCGAAGTGGCCAGGGATCCCATTACAGACTTTTGGCTAAGTTAGATACAGCCTTTTCAGATGGTACAAATATTGCTTTGACACATTGTAGTCTATGGGAATCAAACTTTACCTTTTTGTGATTGATGGGAAAACTCTATAATAAAATAGTTCTGCAAACAACTGGAACTGCTTTATATTTTATGTTGCTGGTTTTGAAAGAACTAGTCTGAAGAAGAGATATAAGTGTATTCAGAACTTTGCTAAAATTTAGAGAGAATAGCACTGGACTTTTTGTCCTGATTCCTTGGTTCCCAGTGATGATAATAAGCTAAGTGGAAACAACATTATTTTGGATATGTTTCCCTAACTATTTATGACTTTTACAAGTTTCAACACTGACATTATCAGGAGTGCATACATACTGACAAAATTGCAATGAATGTGTCAAGATTCTAGGTCAGAAGAAAAGTAATGAAAATAATATTTTCTGCAAGGTTATAATATAAATTGCTTACCTTGGGAGATAACATACAAGTAGCCTTAGACCAGCAAGGCAGTCTGATGTAGTCTGGACGGAAGAAGAATTTTTTTCAGATTCACTATGCTAAAAACATAAATTCTAAGAAGGGTATGTGATTTCAAAACTGATTTAATCTTTAAAACAATGGCAGTTTTATTAAAAATTGCATTTTACTTTTCTGAATATCCTTGAGGAACTCTGAGTATATTCTATATCACACAAAGGCTGGGACTTTAAACATAAAAACATTATTAAAATCTGGTCTAGATGAGTGATTTTTTTTTTATTTTGTTTGATTTACTTTAATAACTACCTGTATTTAACAATTGCTATATACTTACTGTGGAGAAAAAGTAGTGAGCAGTATAATATACCAGCCAGCTTTGCTTTTCTCCTAAGATGTCTATTCTTCCATTTGTTTCAGATTTGCTCAAGGAAAAGAATGTGAAAGACACGGTTTCAGCAACACACTGCCACTTTAAGAGGATACAACATGCCTATTAATAATTGTATTACTCCTCTATTATTGTTAAGAATAATGAAGGAATGGGAGTGTTGGCCCCCAAGCTGAATTTATCCTGAAATGTTTTCAATTAACTCTTGGCACCGGCAGGAAAGCATCAAACCTTTCCCATGCTGAAATATGGAAAATCTGCAGGGAACATCCCAGCAGGAGTGGAATTTCATTAAAACAAGCACATCATAATTCAACGACTTCTGCACCCTCTTTAAGCCTTTCTATTGATAAGGAATCCGAGGTGATTTTTATGGATTTGCAAGGAGAAATGATTTCATAAGATCTTTTCAAAGAGTTTGTTTTGGCTGAAACTTTTGAGTTATTATCTGCTCTCTGATGAAAAAATAGCAAGACATTTGACATAATGGTGGCTACTAGATAAGAGGCAGAATTGAAGAGAATTTAAGCAAAATTTTATCCTTCAGACAACCACTTTCTATAATCTCTATAGGAACTTACTCCACAATTATTTTCCCAGATCTTTTACAGAAAGTATTGACATTAAGACCTGCACTGTTTAACAACTAAATGTGGAGACTAAAACAGTCTTGGGGTTAATTTACTCATTCAAGTACAGACACATACATTTTAATATTAAATATACCCATGCATTTAGTAGTAAAATACTAAATCGAAGTGTGTATTGATTTAATAATATGTATGTCGCTTTGCCCAGACGTAGGTTGTCTTAAAATGTTTGGCTATACTATACATAAGTAAAAATAACACACATATGGGATATAGTAAGTGTATTTTTTTTAAATGCTGCTGAATGCTTAACACCTTGTTTTGCTACAAAGTACTCTATGATTTTTTCTTGACATAATTCTCCACCTCCTGCAAATCATTTTCCTATCAGAATAGAGCTATGATATAGAGACATGAATTGCCGCTATTTACAAAACACTAGCATTCATGTTTATTCATTGTTTTATAGTAAGTATTTATACTAATCTCCACAAAAGACACAGGCTGAATATCTGTATCAATCTCAGTTTCCCTGTTTTGAAGTGCTATTGAAAACTTACAGGAATAGCTTGTCTCTTTTCTACCCAATATTAAAAAAACCTCACCTATTTAGATGCTGCCATTCCCTTGGTCACACCACTACTTGTGAGGCAGGAGGAGTACCATGCAGCTGAGGGTGGCACCACATGGAGACAAGTTTTGGAGAAGATGCTGAAGAAGAAGGCAGTACCTTGGGCATGGTTGTTGTTGACAGGGGGATTTTTTTTCCCACCCCTAACCTACTGCTCCAAAAAGACCCCCAGGCTAAGTGTCATCAGTGCTGGCTTGAGTACACAGACTCTGCTCCTGAAACTGGAGTGGTGCATATGAATGTGATGCCTCAGTTTGCCACACAAACAAGTAAATGCTGCAGTCACATGGATGCCCTTTAACGAACTTGCACTGCAGGAGCCCATTCCACTTGAGCAGGAACAGGAAAATTCATATAACCAAAGAAGCCCGTGTGATCTGAATCCACACCATCACAACTTCACTGTATGTCTTTCATTCAACATGAAGAGAAGGACTTTACAGACACATATATACCTGTATATTGTACAGCATTCTGTTTTTGTCTTCAGCAGCCAAGATTTAGTCTGAGATTTCAGCAGAATAATACTCACTTGTAGCTTACAGGTGGTGTTTTTTTCACATATATTATGGATGAAGACACAATCTAAGAGTTACAGTACCAATGGTTCTATTTTTCTGGAATTACTGTAGGATTTTTCTGCCTTCAGTCTGCCATGTTACATCTACACATTCTGCATCCTTGACAACCTGCCGCAAGGAGTTCCAGCACTTAACTACACCCTCCAAAAAGCATTTTCCTTTTCTTTGTTGGGTTTTTGCCACCCAAGACTATTATTTTATGTGGGGAAAAAAATAAAGAAGTTTCTTGAAATCTCTCCCTTGCACTACAGTGATAATTTTACCACATTTTCACATCAATTCTCAAGCCTCCCTTTTCCATGGAGCCATTCTATCCCTCTGATCATCCTTCCTGCTCTTTTCTGTGCTACCTCTAGTTTTATTACAATACATTGGGGAGAAGAGGAGCAGATCTGCAAGTGAACTGCACGAAGATACTTTTCCCACTTCTTTTAGACTGTTTTGAAGTTCAAGAATATGTGGATGAATGTGAACTTTTTGATTCAGAGAATTAATTTAACAGAGTATTTCTAGCTGGGTTTATCAGAAAAGGAGTCACCACAAATGGCTATTAGTGCTGTAAATGGAAAGACTGGGGTGTCTCCGTTCAGTTTGCAGTGAATGAGTCTAGTTGAGGACAGGAATGTAACAAACACAAGAGGTTAGATTTTTCATTTCTGTAAAAGTGTTGCATAATAAGACAAGTCTTTCATCTTTTTTTTCCCCTTTTATTTCTTTAAAAGATGGCTAATATAAAAGATGACCTATACAGAGATGGAAATTTAAATTCACTGATTTTTCTGATACTTTTGATGCCCAGTAGCTGGGAAGATTTACCTGGAAAAGGATTGCAATTCACATTCCCAATTTTTTACACACTACCATTATATCTCAGGCCTTCTACTGCCTTGGTAGCCTTGCAGTAGTCCATTCAATGAGTATGATGTAGTTTAGCAAAGAAAATGTTGAGCATTACTAGTTATTAAAGGACAAATTCCACTTTGATCTCTTACACTTTTAAAACAATTTTCTGCCATTCTCATCATTAGGATTCTCAAATATATTTACCTATAAAATGTCCATGACTGCTTGCTACCCTTTCATTTTAGGCTATCATGATCTTCCTACTTAAACACGGAACATGCATTTTATCCTTTTTGTTATACATGGTGCAGCACCCTGCCATTCATTCAAAAGGTCATAGTGTGCTCTGCTTCTTCTCCTTGTGATTTCACACCATACAGATAGTTTAGAGCAATGCCATGTCTTAGAGGGTATTCTCAAAACTCATCCACTCGTCATGAACTCAGCACTGGTTTTAGCCTTACTAAGGAAGTGGTTTATGACATGAGATCAATGATCTGGGCCCTGTTCAATGAGACAGGTGTTCAAAAGGTGTTTCTTACCAAGCCATAAATTACTTCTGGGCCAAATTCCTCAGGTCTAGTACACCTAGTCTAGCCTACAGATGATGTATGTATGATGAGATAAAGCTTTATGAAATTAGGACATTTGTTTTCACAGGTTATTGTCAAAAAGCTTTCCAAATGGTGACTGGGACAGCGCAGTTAACATGGTCAGCACAGAAAATAGTGTTTAACAATGATAAGTAAATCTTCAGGAAAAGCCAAATATTCAGTTTCTGTTGACATCAGTTGCCTTTTACAAATCCAGCCAAAGGTCTCAGGGTGGTTTATGAATTACAGTTTTACCCAAGGTCCTTCACTATCCTGCCCTGTCTTCGCCCAAGAGCCACTAGAAACACAAAGGGAAAATCTTCTTTCTTCTTTTTTTTTTTCTTTTTAAACAGGTTTTGATTCTTGACTTCTTAGGACTATAATGCAATATTAGTCTGGTGAACACTGATGATTTTTCCTGTCAGATATTACATTTAAAGACAGTTTGAATGAAGCAGATTCTGAAATTATCTCTGCGATCTAAAGAGGAATATGAGAAGTATGGTTGAGCCACGATATCCTCAAAGGTAAAAAAAAATTAAAAAGGCAAATTATCTCAAGTGATTACAAACAGCACAGAAATGCAGGACTAAAATCAGAAAATTTAACATATTAGCTGAGAGATAAACAAAGCACATGAAGAAATAATTCTGTAAATGCATAAGGTATGTAAGAATGGCATTGATGCACTGCTTACCTTTTGAGATGTGATGATGAGAGTTTGTCTGAATGTTTAATTCTGTTTATAATTTTATTAACTACAAACTGTTCCTTAAAAAGATCACTTACAGACAGTGTCAGTTCAGGGAAATACAACTTTATACAGTAGTTAAAAAGATAAGATATTTATAGATCTGCAGGAGACAACAAAGTTGGATGAAGCAATTTCAGGCAGAACCTTCCAAGAATTCCTAAAGAGCAGATGAAAACTGAGAAATAAAAACCAAGACAAACTCTTTGTGAAAATG
>NW_009715125.1:0-4378 GCF_000703405.1 Apaloderma vittatum
CCAACCCCTGACATTCGGTGATTCTGTGATAGCACTAGCAGACCTCGTCACTTAAAACTTTCGTCTCAATCCTTGCCTGGAGTTGGTTTTTCTTCGCTTGTAACCCTGCTGCGGCACTCGGTGGAGGTGGGCTGCTCGAACCTGGGGCTGTGCGAGACTGACAGGTCTGGTACCAACCAACCAAGCCACAAAGATTTGGAAAGAGAACGAAATGAGATGAGCATCAGTCGTCGTTTGCTGAAATTCCAAGGGTCTGGGGCTCTGTCAGGCCCTCGCAGCGCGATTCCCGTGTCTGTCCCTTGGCTGTGGTGGAGCGGCGCTGGTGACCCTCACGCGGGCATCCTTCATGCGAAGACCTGGGCTGGGAGGCACCCTTGGGAAAGGCTGGTGGACGTTAAGGTGCCTTATCCTCCTAAAGGTTTTGTAACGGCTTCATCTCCTCCTTTAAAAAAGCAAATTTAAATTTAATAGGATATTGACTTCTGGAATCACTGAATCTGGTTTTTTTTTCCTTTTCTTGATCTGCAAAGGTGCCGTGTGTGCGCAGGCAGTGAGGATTTTGGAGAGTTTCTAGTGCCCAGCGACACATGGAATAATGGTGTAAATTGGAACATGGGAAGCTCCACCTCAACGGGAGGAGAAATTTGTTGGGTGTGGAGTCTCCTTGGGACCTACTCCCTTCATTGTCCTCGTAGCTCTCCGTTGGACTCGGAGGATGATGAAGGGACTTGAACATCTCTTCTCAGTGATGCCCAGCGATAGGATTTGGTTTCCTGCACCGAATTATCAAGACTTTGCACCTGAGCTGACCCGTCCTGGCACGGCCATGAGAGCAGAGACCCCGAGGGCACTGCAAAACATTTTGTCCTTTGTAGCTGGCACAGTCTTGCCATGGCTTTGCTGCAGTAGAAAATGACCTTTTTTTAGTAGGTACTCCTTTCTCTTATTGAAATATTCCTCCTGGTTTGCAGCCTGATGCCTTTAGAGCTTTCAGGAGTGGGGAGTGGGCTTGGTTAAATGCTTTAGAGTGGCACTTGTGGTAACAGCTCTGAATTTTATGGCTTGACTTGGTATATTTTTGAGTGTTTATTGATTGACTTGATGGATAAGTAGAAGAGCAGAAGTGGTGTTGATTTGCTGTAGTGTTTTAAAATAACGTTTTCTAAAGTAAATGCAATATAAATGTTTTTTTTTTTTTGAGTCTTTTCCTGATATTGTACCAGTGTAAAACTAATTTTTGAATATTTAAGGAGCTCACTGTGCTCTTTTCAAGTGCAGTTAAGCAATCATGATCACACTGTGCTCCTTTCCAGTGCGTTTGAGAAATAATGATGGTGAGCATAGTGAGGCTTTTCTCCAAAATTACTTTTTTGAGGTCGTTATCTGCGTGGTTAGGGGACCAGGAGTTTCTGGGCACCTTCCTAAGCTGGTCCTGAAATTCACTGCGGACGTAAATAGTTTTTGCTTTGCCATTTCAGCAGCCGCATTCCGCATGTTCCCTCCCCAGCCATCCCTGGGTTTCGTGCTCTCAGGCGTAGTTTTGATGCTGGAATCTTTTCTTACCTGACTCGGTTCACGCTGCTGAAGCCGTTGGTGCTGTGCCTCGTGGAGCAGGCAGCGTTTTCCCTCGGTTCTCTCATTCTGGGCTCTTTGTGGCCGACTTCTGTTGCGTTTTGTAACTTAACATCTTCTTCTTTTGTATTAATAATAACGTGTGTGTAACTGAGCTCCCTCGCAGAGCAGTTGCTGAAGGGGCAGCTGAACGAAGACGTTCTCAAAGAAAACCAGGGCTTTCCCGGCACCATTATACTCCTCTTTTGTTGTTTTTTTTTCCTCCCGTCTCCGAAAGAGAGCCATGTTCCAAGGTTTGCCCTCACTACTGAAACGCAGGCTGCCTCGTTGACTTCTGAACTAAGAGATGGGTAACTTTAGGCGGCTCGTAAAAGAACCCACTGATTCCCATCAGGAATGGGAGCTGTGTGGAATGTGTTTTGCATGCTGACAGCGTCATATCCTCTGCGCTTGGGGAGATCGGAAAGAGCCAGGCCGGTAATGAAGAGCCAGGGAGGTCTGATGGCTCTGAAGCACTTGAAGTGACTCGTTCTTTCCTCTTTATGTGGGTGAGGCTGTAGGTGAGTTAGAAAATTAAGTGTTCACAAACCAGGGCTGCTTTTGGATGCAGCCTTCTGGGGGAGAGAGAGGGAAGGAGAGAGCGTGTTTTTCTTCCGCGTTGTCGTTGTGAAGGTGTTTTTAAAAGGGTTCTTTCCAACCCCAAGTAAAATCTGTGTGCCCTTACCTGCTTTGTCTTTGCCCACCTTCATGAAAAGGGGAAAGTATTCATTCTGTGATCCCAGAGTTACTCTGATGAATGAGCTGAAATCAACAATTCATTTCACTGGTATCGAGTCATTTATTGGCAACAATTCTTACCACGAAAGATTTTGGGATGAAAGCGTGATTAAGTTCTTATATTTTTTTCTAATTTGACTGACTGGGGCTCACCACTACAACAAACAGCAGTACTCTGCCCCCTGAGCTATTTAACTGAAATTGTTTCAGAAAAAGCAAAACTCCACTATGTTTCATCTTGGACAAAATGGCATTTGTTGGGCTGTGAAGTACAGTGAGTGTCCCTGGGACAGCAACGGGCCCTTGGGGCCAAGAGGCCAGTGGGAGCCTGGGGGGCATCGAGAAAAGTGTGTCCAGCAGGGCTGGGGAGGTTCTCCTGCCCCTCTGCTCTGCCCTGGGGACACCACCCCTGCAATCCTGGGTCCACTTTGGGGCTCCCCAGTGCCAGAGAGACAGGGACCGACTGGAGAGAGTCCAAGGGAGAGCTCCGAGGGGGATCAAGGGACTGAACATCTCTGCTGGGAAGAGACGGAGAGAGCTGGGGCTGTTCAGCCTGGAAAGGAGACGGCTGAGAGGGACCTTAGTGATGGGTATCAAGAGCTGAGGGGTGGGGGTCAAGGGCAAGGGGACAATCTCTTCTCGGTGGTGCCCAGCGATAGGACAAGGAGTCTCCTTGGGACCTACTCCCTTCATCATCCTCGTAGCTCTCCGTTGGAGCTACGAGGATGATGAAGGGACTTGAACCAGAGAGGGTGCGGAGTCTCCTGCTCTGGAGACTTTCCAACCCGCCTGGACGCGTTCCTGTGGGGCTGCCCTGGGTGACCCTGCTCTGGCAGGTGGTGGCACTGGGGGAGCTCTGGAGGTCCCTCCCAACCCCAACATTCTGATATACAGCCCAAATAAGGGTCTAAAATCCTGCATGGAGGCAGCTGATTTTTCAAATGCTGTCGTCACAACTCAGCGGTTACATGTGTCAGGGCTCTAAGACGTCAGGTTTGGCGAAGAGCTTTGTGCAAAGAACAAGCAGTGGGGAGGCGGAGGAGAGGATGCGTGACTGTGAGTAACCAAAGCGGGTAGTTAGCCAAAGCTCAGATGATACGAGACCAAAAATGACGGGATGCAAACGGACTGGCTGCTGGAAATGAGTGTGACAAGGACAGTAAATGGTGTGGGGGGGGTTAGATATTGAAGGCTTGTCCTTGCTTCTCATTGAAGTGGGAAATATATTGAATTTCAGTATGCTTGTAGTGAAGCACCTAGTGTCAGAGCACTTGCTCTAGCACAAAGTAGTAGCAATAAATGAAGCTTACATGGATGTCTTGCGTCTCATTTGCTGTTTTAGGATGGATGTAACATCTGTAAGAAAGTGATCTAAGCTGTGCAACACACCTTGGTTTGCAAAGCAGAGGTGAGCAAGGCTGATACAGGCAGCTTTAAAAGGGAGATACCAAGGATGAGGAGGAGAAGGGCACTGAGCCCCAAAATCTGTGTCTGTGGGAGTGGGTAGAAACTTTGTCATGAGCTCGCAGGGTCGGGATTTTACTGAGTTTCTCTAATAGTCCCACGGGGAGTGGGTTTTGAATGGGGCTGGGTTTAACGCAGCTGTTATTTGATGGCTGGTATCCATTCTGTAGGGATGGAATTCTTCCTTTCACTTAAAGGCTTCCTCTGAAGAGGGAGGCATCCCTCAAGTCTGCAGAAGATACAGCTCAAAATGTGGTCTGTGCTTGTGGTTCGTCTTTGCCAGGAATGTAGTTTATTCTCAACAGATTCAACATTGCGGGTTTAATTAATAGTTAGATTTAAATGTTAAGGTATTTCGTCTTCCTCTGATTCATTTTCTTAAGATGCAGGAAACCAGAAATGGATTTATTCGATGTGGCAGGTTGAGGGGTTGGAAAAGAAGGCAAACAGATGGAATTTCCCCCAACTCGTTCCTTACAGCTCTGGCGATGAGGAAGCCGAGGGACGGGCTGTGCCGCCTCCAGCCCCGCAGAGTCCCAGCGCCCAAAGGCGCGGGGGGGCCGTG
>NW_009715125.1:4409-6677 GCF_000703405.1 Apaloderma vittatum
CGCCTTCACGGGCTGCTTGTCACAGCCCGAGGAGCGAGAACCCTTTTTCTCCTTCCTCATTGGGCACCATCCGGCTGACCCCGCTCAGATTTGACCTCAGCATGACTTGAATTACCCTCTTGCTTTTTTACAGGGAGTGCTACGGGACAGTGGAAAGGAAGAAAATTTTCTTTATCGTTTGCTTTAAGAATTTATCGTTAGAGAGGAGTCTCTGCGATGAGTAGTGATTTCAGTTCAATTCAGACACTGTTATACCGGTGCCTTAAATTACCAAACTGGTAACGGTCCCCTTATTCCAACGAGCAGTTTGCCCACGTCCCGCCGTGTTTGTGCCCCGTTGCTCAGGTGCTGTTTGCATGCCCAGGAGTTGAAGGTGATGGGAGCCTCTCTTCAACACTCTGGTATTGCTGTTATGAAAACAAACGCCCCTGTCCCCGCTCCCGTTACCAGTAACAAGAACCTCAGAGTAGGTATCAAGTGGATAATAAACCCTAAAGGTGGATAATAAAACTGAGCGCGTTTCAAGTGTTAAAATAACCTCCCAGAATTGTCAAGTGGATAACAGTGGGATCGCTAGGACTTGGAGAGAACGACGTGATTTGCTTTCTGATTTCTTTCGTGTTTGGCCGTGGCATCGGGACTGTTCAGCCTTTTGCACAGTTTCTGAGAGGAAACGTCGCTTTTAAGCGCAGAGTTGTAAAGCCTCGCATGAGCCAGGCGTGCTTTCAAACTGGAATTGACCCTTGCCTTTAGAAAAACAAATTTAGCTGTCTTGGCAGGCAGCGCGCCAGAGGAGACGGTGAGTAGGCAGAAATGTTGTGCCAACTCCAGGTAATTTCGTTGGCGTATTCCGAGCGATCCGCGGGCAGCAAATCCCGTTGTGAAATTAGGCTCGGGGGGGAAGCGCGTCTTTGTTTTTACTGAGCGCGTTTCAAGTGTTTGTTAACTCAACGTTAAGTGGATTTAATTTTTTTTTATCTGCGGAGTTCTAGTACCATGTTTTTGCTGGCGTTGGGCGGGCAGCACTGCGGGTTTGTGTGTGGCGTGTGCGCTCTCGACTGCTTTTGTTCTCTTCGGTGCTGCTTTTCGGGAGGCTGGGCCGTCCCCTTTCCGCAGTTGCGGCAGGTGTTACGTTGCCTCCTCCCTGCTGAGCTCCTGGACTTCACAGCACGGCCTGTCCATCTGCGCCGTCTCCAAGAATTACCAGCTTGGGTTTTGGTTGTGTTTTTGGTTTTTTAAGCAGCTCGATGACTGCGTGCGCATGGTAAGTTTGCCTTCAGCTTGCTCCTTGCAGGCTGTCCGAAAAAAAAAAAAGAAGAAAAAAGATGGGAGTGGATTGCTGCCTGCACATTAAGCCCCAAATTTGCTGCGGAGAGGCCGTGGGAAAGAGGACGACTGGGAGCAGAGCGTGGCCCGGGTGACTTACGGCTGCGGACTGCAGATGATGTAGAGGCGGCCGGTTGGGGCTCCAGCATCAAAGGACGTTCTCTTGGCAGCAGGTCGGGGATTTTTTGTCAGGATGGTCTCTTGCGGATTTGCATCACTGGATACGAACGCTCGTTCCAGAGGATTTTTGGAGGCTGGTGCCTGGCTCGTATGATTCCGGCGGGCAGCCTGCTACAACTACAGCTCGCTCTTTCGCGGGCTGGCTTTCCTTGAGGTTCTTGCCGCAGGACAAGCTGCTGGTGGTAGAAAGGAGGAGGGTGACGGCGTGTTTCTCTTGGCAGCGCTGCGAGGTGCTCCTGCTCGCACACGTAAAACCTGCCGGGTGCTCGATGTGGGTTTGGGTGGCCCTGCGGGGCCGGCGGCAGGAATAGGGGGTGAAAGCCCAAGCCTTGGCACCTCCTGGGGTTTTGCAGGGCTGCGACGCTGAGCAGGGGGTGTCGGAGTAATCCCCTTCAGTGGCTTCTGTGCTAACCTCGTCCCCAGGCATCCCTGCTGTTCGATTCCGAGCTGGCAGCCAGGAGGTCGGACGTTTTCCTCTCCAGGCTTGCGCTAGCGGCAGTGGATGGTGGTGCTACGTCGTAGCCCTACTGAATGGCCAAAAATGGTTCACCCTGTTTGCAATTTCAGGAATTTGAGGTTTCAGAAACATCTGAACGCTACAGAGATTACTTTATTTCTTTTGTTTATTTATTTGTTTTCCCAAAAGGGCCTTTCATGGGGCCTTCCCACCTCAACAACCCTGCATGTTTGATATCCAGGCAAAAACATGGAGAGGTTAAATCATGGCAGCTGCATGGCGAGGATCACTGGGCTCCGGTCTCC
>NW_009715125.1:6890-7339 GCF_000703405.1 Apaloderma vittatum
ATTAAATGATCTCTAAGGTCCCTTCCAGCCTAGGCCATTCTCTGGTGGTTGTTGGGGGAGCCTGCACCATAATGACAATCCTGTTTAATTTTCCTGTCTCCTAATTACGATACACAGCCAGTCTACAGGCTTCAAGATGTTTCTGCTCTGAGAGGGTGAGGAAGCAAGGTGCTTGGATTTCTTGTTCTTTGTAGCATTTTCTTTGCCCTGTGACGTGCTTGGTGAGGTCACTGCCCTGCCTGTCTCTTGGTTCCTCTTTCTTTATCCTGTTTAATTTTCCTGTCTCCTAATTACGATACACAGCCAGTCTACAGGCTTCAAGATGTTTCTGCTCTGAGAGGGTGAGGAAGCAAGGTGCTTGGATTTCTTGTTCTTTGTAGCATTTTCTTTGCCCTGTGACGTGCTTGGTGAGGTCACTGCCCTGCCTGTCTCTTGGTTCCTCTTTCTTT
>NW_009715126.1:0-4111 GCF_000703405.1 Apaloderma vittatum
GCAGAAGCGATGGAAAGTAGAAACGAATTCCAGGCTTGATTCGGTCCTGTTGCTGTCGTCTATGAATTTACCTGGTGGGGAGCTGGTGAGTGTGGTTCAGGCAGAGCAGTGCTGGAGCCCGGCCTAGTTCTGCTTCCACGGCAGAAGCTGAGGCACTGGGAAGCTCTGGAGCCCTTCTCGCAGTTCGCACAAGGGTTGTCTTGGGTTTTATGTGGGTCTGTGGCACTCTAGTATCTTTAGCTCACCATTATTTGGATATAAACAGTGATCCTCGTTCAGTCCCCATGTGTTGCCTGGTCTATTTGAGAGGCGTCACTGCCCACGACAGGGAGGTTGGATTCAATGATCTCTAAGATCCCTTCTAGCCTAGGCCATTCTAGGATTCTGTGATCTCAGGGTGTACTAGTGTGCCTGATTTTACCTTTGGGGACCAGACTGTGTTTTGCACGGCATCCTAAGGTGCCCCCCACAGTGTGGGTACGAAGTGACGTTTTCTCATTTCGAGCTTTGTGTGGCTTTTCTTGTGTTGTGTGTTTCAGAGAAGGAGATCAGCAGAAGATGAGCTTGCAATGAGGGACTATCTGCAGGAAGGGGACCTCATCAGTGTATCCTTCCACTCAGAAGGGCCAAGGGCATGGGGAGAAGAGCCAGACTGCAGCGAGCCTGGCTGGTAGTGAGAGCTCTCTGCTGGGGGCAGCTGGTGGCACTGGGCAGCATTAGTGACCGTGTTTCCTTAAGTGGCACCGACAGGCGGAGGTCCAGTCTGTCTTTTCTGATGGGGCTGTATCACTGCACACGCGGAGCCTGAAGTACGGGAAGGTAAGGTGTTCAGAAGCACTCGGTCTTGGCCTGATCCTGCTCCAGTTGACTCGTGTAAGGCCTTTTGGAGGGATTTTAAAGAAAAGAGCTCTGGAGTAGGGCAGGGTGTTGTTAAAACCTATTCCTGCAGGTTAGGAAGAGTCTAGTTCCTATGTGGGTGTGTCAAGCAGGGATTCCCCAAAACAGAGGGAGTGCCCTTGAGTTGCCCTTCAAGCTGCTGCTCTCCCTGTCCGTGATTGCAGCCTGCGAGTCCCGTTTCCCCCACTGGCAGCTTGCGGCTTCAGCGCTGGGGAGAAGAATCTTCTGACTCAAGCTTCATTGCTCCTCTTCTGCAGGCCGTTGCCCTGTGACTTCTTTCTCTCTCCAGGGCTCTTTTTTAGGTTTTATGCAGTTGGCATTTATCTCCGGTTTTGTGCATTGAAATAAGCCAAGGGGCCATTGGAGCGTAGGCTGCAGTATGGGATTACCAGACCAAGGGTATTAGCACTTAAAAGACGAAAGTGAAATGTGCTTATTGCGCAAAGGGTGAAGGACAGTTACTGGATTAAAAGGGAAAGTGTTCTGCTAAATTGGGCCTCTCACTCCTCACATTTCAGCAGGGATGGTTGATGTGTAGTTACGATCAAGATATTATTAACATTTGTGCTAAGCATTTAGAGCATCCTTCATCTTCAAAGGGCTGCACAGGCATGAGCTAATCCTCCCAGAGGCAGGCAGGTTTTCTGATCACTGTTTCCCAGGAAAAGATGTTAAAATTAACTGATTCCTAGACCAGGAATGGAGTGCTTGTTGGTGGCTTAATGTTACCTACGGTGGTTCATGTCTGTCGTCCTGACTCTTCTGGTCTCCTCTTCAGCTTGGCCAGGGTGTGCTTGTTCAGGTCTCGCCCTCCCTTGTGAAACGCCAGAAGACTCACTTCCACGACTTGCCCTGTGGTGCATCCGTGATCCTCGGCAACAACGGTTTCATCTGGATCTACCCGACTCCAGAGCAGAAAGATGAAGAAGCAGGGGGCTTCACCACCAACTTGGAGGTGAGGCTTCAGGGAAGATGAACCTTCTCCTGCCAACGATGTTTTTTTAGTCTAATGTAGTCAGGGGCCCATGAGTAACCTTAGACTTTGAAGGTTCGGTATTCGATTTGTGGCAAAGCTTTTTTACAGTCGGTTTGCGTTATTGTCCTTTGTGTTCATCTCTTTTTCTCTGTCCTTTGTCAGCCAGTTCCCCTGTCTGACCGGGAGGTGATCTCACGGCTCCGAAACTGCATCGTGGCTCTGGTTACTCAGAAGTTGATGCTCTTTGACACCAGCATCCTGTATTGCTATGAAGCCTCCCTTCCTCACCAGGTATAGAAACCAGTGTTATTTACGTTATTCCTTTTTGTGGGAAGGGAACAGAAAGACTGCATCAGCTGCTGCTGGAGTCAGGAAGGTAGGTGGTCGGGCTTCCTTTCGGCTTTCCAAGGCATCCTGCAGTGACAGCATGAACTTCCCCACTTCTGCATAACATAAATTGCCTCGCACGTTTTCAGAGATAGTTCAAAGGCTTCTGCTTCCTTCAAAGTCCAGCTATTCCTAAATCCATTTTTTGATAGGGGTGTATCCCTTGTTGGGATTATGGACCCTTTGTGATCCCTGTGAAAACAACGTTGAGTTTGGGATTGTCTGAGGGTACGGTGCACTTTAAGAACAAATGAACAAGTAAGTGTCACGTATCGTACCGAGACCGGTCTTGTGTATCCACATCCCGCGCTCCTGGAAGGCTCCCTCAGTTTGACGTCTGGCTGGATAGCTTCTCTCTGTGATTTCTGATGGCACAATCACTGGCAACTCTCTTCTCGCAAACGGCTGAGATCTGAATTGTCTTCTGCTTTCATTCACAGCAGCAGCGTACTCAGCCAGATGGGATATTTTTTGAGCTATATTTCTGTTTAAGTAATCTCTCCCCTTCCCAAATACTGGTGTGTGTCCTTCAGGAGAGGTCAGGGGTTGTTAGTCGCATATCCTTTGATTTCTTATGGTCTCTGTAAGAATTGCTTACTCTGGCAAAGTTGACTTTACCTCAGATTCTCTGCCATGATAGTCTTATTTGATCACAGCCCTCTAAACTCGCTTGCTACTCATTGTTGTGTGCCCAGGCCCCTTGTCCCCGCAGAGAGTGCAACAGTAGTGTTTGCTTTTTGGTGCCAATGTTACTCTTCTTTCCTTGCCAGATCAAGGACATTCTCAGACCAGAGGTGATGGAGGAAATCGTTCTGGAAACCCGACAGAGATTGCTGGATCTGGAGGGATAGGGCATGCGGTCAGAAGCGGTGATTCGAAGTCCCAGGATGGCAGCTTTTGATTCTCAGTATTATTTTTTTTAAAGCATTTAAGTTCCCAGAATTCATTCCACACTTCAGAAACCACAAAAATTCCTGATTTTAACTCCTAGGATACCTCCTCAGCCCTTCTAGTTCAATAGTACTGAACAGTACTTAAGTCCAGTAGCCTTTTAGTGCAGGAGCCTGAAAAATTGATGCCTGACCTTTAAGAAGATGCAGATGCAACTGGGACATATCTCACAGCTCTTAGTTTCTGTGTCTAGTGCCCCTGAACTTTGTGCAGAATGATCTAGAGAAAGGGCTGTGTTTTGTGATGTTGCTCTCTTTCCCCAAAGGCTTTCTGAATATTTTATTGACGATGATATAGATCTGCCAGTCAGTCCTCTGACTGATGTGACTGTCCACGTGAGCCAGGAGCCATGGGCGAGCGGTGCCTTCTCAGTCTGTGCATCCTGCTGGTCCCTTTTTTATGCTCGATGTGGTGAGCTCCCCCTCTGAGGAGGCTCTGATATTGTTTTCTATTAAGTATTTTACATTTCAATAAATTTTTTTTTAAACAGATCACTCAGGAGTGTGTGCATTAGTTTGTCTTTCTCCAGAATGAATTGAGTCTGGCTTGAGAGCTACAGTTGGTTCAAGTTTCCTTGGGCCAGGACACTCAGAGTGGTTGCAATGTCCTCTCCTCTTCAGCTGTTGCTCCTCATCCCATTCAAGCAGGACTTGACCTTCCTCTTCAGCATATCTTCTGTGCAAGTAGACCCGATGGAGAGCTGAGTCCTGTGTGTGGGGGATGATGAGGAGCCTGGTATGACACTGGGGAAGACCCTCTGGCCAGTGGTTAGAGGTGGGCATACTGAGCTACATGTTGGAAGTCGGTTGCAGAACGGATGTGAGACTTTTCTTAGAACATCCTTTCAGGTCTCTGGTGTTACATCAGAGCTGTTTCTATTATATATATATATATATTATT
>NW_009715127.1:0-307 GCF_000703405.1 Apaloderma vittatum
GCTCCTTTTTCTCTCTGAATCTCCCTGTCCCCTTCAAGTCTCCCCAGGATTCTCTCTAATTCGCCCACACACATACTCCTTGGAGCTGGAATGGAGAAGGAGTTGAGGAGCCAGGAAAGGTCCGCGCTGAAGTTTCATTTTCCAAATTAGGAGAGGAAGAGCAGATGACAAAAACACGGCCCTCCAGAATTTAACTCATTCCGAGGTACCATTAACACAACAACAACCACTCCTAAAAATGTGTCGCCCCCCCGCAGGACAGATCTCCTCCCCCCTAACCCGGCTCTGGGCGCAGAGAGCTGGGCAT
>NW_009715127.1:352-631 GCF_000703405.1 Apaloderma vittatum
AGATAAAAATCTATAATCCTTTCCGCCATGGGCCATTTGATTTTACATCGGAACAGCACGTTGCACGGTCGCCGCTTTTCTCTTCCCGAGCAGCACACAATAAATCAAGAAAGCAATTACGGCAACTCCACTTCCTTAAGTGTCCTCTGAGGAATAATATTTGTCTACCACTATAAATCCCGACTTTGTTCGTTTTCGGCAGACTTTTCACACCCATATCGAAATGCGTATTTCGGGGGTGGTGAGAACGGATGAGAAAGGGAAAAAAGAAAACGGGTG
>NW_009715128.1:0-363 GCF_000703405.1 Apaloderma vittatum
GACCATGGAGATGGAGGTGGCACTGGGATCTGTGGTGATGCTGGGGACTGTGGAGATGCTGGTGCCCCTGGGGACTCCGGAGGCACTGGTGGTTCTGGAAACTCTGGTGACAGTGGGGACCTCGGGGATGCTGGGGACCCTGGGGACCCTCGAGATACTGGGGACGCTGGAAACCTTGGAGATGCTGGGGATGCTGGTGACCCCAAAGACCCCGGTGACCCCAGAGATGCGTCCGGTGACACTGGTGATGCTGGTGATCCCAGGGATCCTGGCGACCCCGGGGATGCTGGTGACAGTGGGGACCTTGGGGATGCTGGAGACCCTCGGGCGGATGGGGACGCCGGGGCCCCCGGGGGAGGGGGG
>NW_009715128.1:388-664 GCF_000703405.1 Apaloderma vittatum
CCAGGGAACCCTGAGGGGACCCTGGGGACCCGCGATGGGTGGGAAGGGTCTGCAGAAGCACTGTGAGAGCAAATGGGACCAGGGTCATCAACCCATCCCCAAAAGTCCCTTTCTGCCAGAGCCCAGGGATGGATGGACATGGGATGGGGACAGACGGACACACAGGGACAGACTGGGGCCATCTGAAGGCATGGGGACAGACTGGGACAGAGGGGCTGATGGGGACAGGGACATCTGGGCCCAGGCAACAGAGAGACGCACGCAGGATGTGTGGGA
>NW_009715129.1:0-2192 GCF_000703405.1 Apaloderma vittatum
GAAGGAAGGACCTGGAGCTCCCGTTGGAGCTCTCGAGTCCCAGATCTCCATCAGGGACAGTCGGTCCCAGCTACCCTCCCCGGCAGAGCTGCCTGTCCCTTCTGATCTTTCACCCGCCCTGAGCGCAGGCTGCTGGTGAAAAACAAACCGAGCAGCTTTGCAATGATTATTAAACAGGGAATAAAAATAAAAGGAGCAGTCAGGAACAGTTCCTGCAAAAATCACTGCTGGCAAAACGCCGGGGGAGGAGGTGAGAACCCTATTTAGAAACGTGTTTTAGCTTTTGCCATTTGTCTTTTGCATTATTCTGCACAAGAGCTGGAAGCATTTCTGGGCAACTCTTCAGAGAGTTTTTCCCCGGCTGCTGTGGGAGGCAGGACACCGGCGTGGAGGGATTTCGCCCTGATCTGGGATGTTTCTTACGACAGAAAAGCTCGGCTGCAACAGCACCTCGGCGCACGCTCAGGCGTGCAGCGGGAAGTTTCGTTGTTATGGTGAAAATAAAAAGGAAAAATCTATCAGAAAAGCCGTTTCAGCCCCGAGCTCACCTTCCCAACGCAACGCTTTGTGACCGAGGCACGTGGATTTTGTGCCAGGGATGAAGTTTCCATTTCCCCAAACCAGGCTGAGCCCGGGGTGCAGCGGAGAGGGCGTCCCTCCCTGCCCTGCCAAGACCACCTGAAAGGATGAGAAGCAGCTCGGCCTCCTGCCAGCCACCTGATGGTCTTAAATCGGCCAAGAAGTGTGCAGCTTGGTGCCAATTTTTAGAGCAAGTTTGGGGTTTTTACCCCCCTTTTTGGGTGTTCTCCCTGCGCCCAGAACGGTGACGCGCCGTGGGGACGGCAGCTGGGGCAATGCTAACCCTCGCTGCGATCGGCTCTGATGGGAGGAAGAGGAAGAACCGGGGCGAAGACGAGGGACCTCGCACATCTGTGAAGCGTGAGTGAAACTGAAAAATACAAACAGAACCATGGAATCATAGAATCCCAGGATGGAAGGGACCTCAAGGATCAGCTGGTCTGACCCCGAGCTGTGCGGTGCCGCCGGCTCGCTCGAGGGCAGGGCTGGCATCCCGGGGGAGCTGGGCAGTTGGAGAAACGGGCCAGGGCAAACTGCAGGAGCTTCAACGAGTCCGGGTGCAAGGTCCTGCCCCTGGGTCGGGCCAGTCCCAGGCACCAGCACAAACCGGGAGCGGGGTGAGAGCAGCCCTGACGAGAAGCACTTGGGGTGCGGAGAGACGAGGAGCTCAGCGTGAGCCCAGAAGGGCAGCCCTGCCCTGGGCTGCGTCCAGAGGAGTGTGGCCAGCAGGGCACCACCGGGCATTCTGCCCCTTGGCTCGGCTCTGCTGAGACCCCCCTCAAATCCTGCGTCCTGGTGCTGGTGTCCCCCCTGTGAGAGGGACATGGAGCTGTTGGGACGAGTCCAGAGGAGGCCCCAAAGCTGAGCCAGGGGCTGGAGCAGCTCTGCTGCGAGGACCGGCTGAGGGAGCTGGGGGGGGTCCGGAAGACTCGGGGGGACCTTATCCCTGCCTGCAGTGCCTGAAGGGACCTACAGGGAGGCTGGGAGGGACTTTGGACAAGAGTGTCCAGCGATAGAACCTTGTAATTGGGGAATAAAAAGACGAAGAAAATGATGTTAAACTGGGAGAGAAGAAACTCAACACCTGACGGACCCGTGGAAGGGCCGTGTCCTCTTCCTCCCCTCCAGGCAGGGACACCTCTGGGCTGTCACCCCTGGGCTGTTGTATTTGTATTTCTGCCAGCAATAGTAACCTGTATCAGCAGCGCTGTTCTAGTCAGTAAATTTATCAACGGCAACCTCAAACCCCTTCAGTCGCCTCTCAGTAAAGTAACTAATTTCAATTTTTGTCAATCAGATCAGCAAAAATCCTTACCAAGGACCCCAATCAGTGCACTCTGGGCTGGGACTTGGATAGAAGGATCAGTGAAAATTGTGGGACTCTTGACCACCATCTTCCTTTTAATGTGACAGGTGGCTCCAGAGAGGCAAGCAAAGCTCAGAAAACGTCGGTTCCAGAGAACCTTACAGCCCTCGCTTGGGTTTTGCAGAGGGACCCACAGCCCGAGCACCAGCTCGGAGACGTCCCCGGATCATCGACTGGTGAGCATGACAAACCTCCTGTCTCCCTGTGACCAGGTAAAATCATGGAGCCACAGAATCGTTCAGGCTGG
>NW_009715130.1:0-15163 GCF_000703405.1 Apaloderma vittatum
AAGGTCTTTATAACGGAAATCTGATTAAGATTAATTAAAAAAAATATTAAAACGACAGTTATGAGGCAAAGAATTTTTTTTTAGTATTTAGCCAGCGGTGATAGGATGAGTGAGGATTCTTTTTTGTTAATAAACCCACCCTTCCCTTCTGGATTCACTATTCTCCCTGTAGTTTGCAGTAGAGCACAGTGTGCATCGAGTCTCTCTGAAATTAAACCCCCTAATTGTGTTAAGACAGCAGGTTGTCCCCGACAGCCGTGGTTTGTCACCGACGGTGGTGGTTCAAGCCGGGTGTTTCCGCGCCAACTCGGCTTTTTGTTTCTCTTGCCCAGGCTTCGTGCGTAAAAAAAACCGGCTGGTGGTGCGGGACGCGAGCACCCTGCAGGTCCTCCAGCTCTACACCTGCCTGGACCAGATCCAGTACATAGAGTGGTCGTCCGACTCGCTGTTCATACTGTGCGCCATGTACAAGCGCGGGGTCGTTCAGGTGAGGGCACAGCAGGGCAGAGCGTTTTTCCTGCTGGGGGTTTGCGCGTGATGTGCGTGGGAGCTTCCGCACGGTGAGCAGCGCTCCAGTGCTTTTGCTAAAGTAGCTGCTGTTGTTATTAGTAATGCGCCGTTTGAGGATAACTCGGTGTGCCGTTATTTTTTAAACCATGACACACAATTTGAAACAAACAAAGTTAGAATAGAAAAAAAAAAAAAATCAAACCAAGTCAAAGTCGCAGGTTATCTTATGGTTTCCCGATTCGGTAGAAAATAAACTCACAAACTGGTGAAGCGTGCTAAAACCCTTTAAGTGTTGGGCATTCCAAATATTTGTCGCAGAAAAAAGCCAAACCGCCTTACTTTATGATTTGTATTAACATGCAGAGGTGTGGAGCTTACTTTTGCAGTGGGATCCGGTGCCAGTCCTTCATCCTTGTGAGCCCTCAGCAGTTCCCAGTGTCTCCGGTGTGCACTGCAGGACCCTGTCCTCGGCTGTGGCGCTTTGCAGAGCTGTTCCCTCGCTGCTCTGACTGTTTGGTTTTCCCCCTGACGTAGGTCTGGTCCCTGGAGCAGCCGGACTGGCACTGTAAGATCGACGAGGGCTCGGCAGGATTGGTGGCTTCATGCTGGAGTCCGGATGGTCGTCACATTCTCAATACAACTGAGTTTCATGTAAGTGTGAAGTCACGGTCGCTAGCAGTGGTGTCGGATGTTACCGTCCACCCTTTGCCTCTTAAAATAACCTAAAGCTCTTAAAGCTGTAGTGGTGGTGAAGGATGTGAGTGTATTTTTCCTCATACATGTAATCTAGGTGAATTCTGGCTTAGTTGTTAGGTATTCTGTTAATGTTTTATCCTCTTGCTTTTGGTGATAAGATAGAAAATGAGCGCTTAGCTTCGAAGGTCAAATTATGTGTTTGATAAAAGTGTAGGGATAACTGGCTTTCATCAAAGTAATTTTTGAAATTAAATATAGTGGTAGTTCAAGGTTTCTAGAAAAGAAACCAAACCATAAACGTTGAAGAGTGGCTGTGGAATTAAAAAATACAGTCCTAGGTTTATTGACCTATGAGATGAGATTTAAATCCAAATCCTGGAAATGCTTTCAAGATTGTTTGATTAGGCACCTAAAGGTCAGACTGCTGCTGATAGAACCACTTGCAAAATTAAAAAAACTTGCACATGCTTGTTGATTAAGAGCCGTATTTTGGAATTCGCACTAAGGTAGAACCCAAATCAGTTTGTGCGTGCTGGGTTTGTTGAAAGGCGTGTGGAAGTCTGACTCCCCACCTTTACAGTCTTTGGATTCGTGTTACTCAGTGCGATGATGAACGGTCAGGAGATAGCTGAGAACTATGTGCAAGATACTTTTCTCTCTGCTGGTTTTACTCTTTTTGAAAGTGTAGATGGATTTTAGCTGACAGGTTGTTGTGTCCTGATGAAGTTGTGACGGAATTTTCTGGCAAGGATGTTTACTGCTGACCAGGGTAGATATTTTCTGGCTATAAAGCAGTCTCTTTCCCTTCCCCCGTCCCTTTAGAGAGTGGCTTGCAAGGAGCGATGAAATTAGGCCTTAATTTTCTCAGGAATTAATCACCCTGATGGCAATGAAAATAATGAATTTTTTAAAAGAGTCCAGAGTTTCAACCTGAAGGCAGAGGAAATGTGTTCGTTGGGCAGAAGTGCTGTAGTGAGGCTGGAGCTGTTTGCTACAAGCGAGTATCTTGTGGCACGTGCGTGTGGGGGTGGACTAGCAAGTATTTATTGCCTCCCGACAGAGCTGGGTTTGACCTTAGAGGATTTCATTAAGCCTTTGCCAAGTTGGCATCTGTGTTGGGATAAGCTTTCTTTCCAGCTGTAAACAGGTTGCTAAATTAGCTTTTGTCAGACAGCTGCCTGGGTTATGCCGGTGTCTGAGCTGTGTTTACGCTCTCTCTGCTAAATCCACAGCCTGGTGGGACAGCCACAAGTAGTGCTCACGACACAAACCACCAGGATCCTGGATGGTGGTGTGATACGTACGTTATCAAATGCAGGGATTGTTTGGGGGCTCAGGGCTTCCCTGTGAACCAGCACAGCTTGGCTTTGGAGCTTGGCATTTTCACACAGCACCACAGATCACTCGCACTTGTAATTCTTTAGGTCAACAAGTGAGCTCTGCTGTAAGCGCACAAATAACTTCCTGAGCTGACTAAAATGCTCACGTTTGCGGAGTTTTGTTACTGGAGATGAGTTAACTTGCAGGGTTTGGGGGTCCCGGACGTGTCCCACGGTATGCAGTAACAGCGAGTGGCACAGCCACCCCTCTGGATCCGCACGCGGTTCCTGCAATTAACAGCCTGAGACATGAGGCGGTCAGACAGTGCGGCCTCGTTAGAGGAAGTCTGCAGAGGCTCCGTCCCGCGGCAGCAGATTGCTTTTCACAGCGCTGGGGTCCCGGCGTGCCTGCGGTGTGTAACGCGGCGAGATCCTCCGCGGTGGGTTTGTGCTGTGGCAGGGGTCGTACCCGGCGTCCCTCCTCTCGCGCTGCCATCTTTCCACCCGAACCCCTGGGCACCTGTAGAGCTTAAACAAGAGCTGCAGGCCAAATATATGAGGGAAGCAAATGAATCCTCTGCTTCCTCGTGGCTCTCGTGTTGTGTGATAAATAGCTTGAAAATCAGCAGTGGTGTTCTTGAGTGCTTCTTTTGAGAACGATAGTTAGAAACTACGTGTGTTGTACTTTGTCTGGCTCCACGTTAGGTTCTGAAGCATTCAGGGGCTTCTCTCCAACTACAGCAGCAGGGAAAAATGTGTGTGTTTCTGTGTATATTGGAGCTAATCCTTAGTAACTGTAAATGGCGACGTTGGTTGAAAAATGCTTGCTGTCGAGGAATGTGCTCCGAATAATCTTCTGAAATCCGGTGCTGACAGACACTGCTATGTAAGGAGGCCTTGTGACCCAGTCAAGTCTGGGACAAAAGTTGACAGTCATTTGAGATGCAAGGTTGTTTAAAAGTGTGTTTTTATCTGTTGAAAATCACCAGTCTTACACCTGCCTGTAGCTGTCAACACGGGGACGAAGTCCCGAACGTAGTGCTGGAGTATGTTTATCACATTACCATCTAAATATTTTTTATTTCTCAGCTGTTTTTAGGCTATTTTAAAAATGCTGCTGCTTTTGGTTTGTTTTTCCACTGCAAAACAACAGCTGAAAACTTCCCAGACACCATTATCGTTGGGATTTGAGTTTGACAACTTTGCTTAATCGAGTCATCTATGCTTGAAGAGAAAGTGTCCCTCAAAACGAGCGGTGAAGAAGTGCTCGCTGCAGACTTAACTGGCTGTGAGCTATTCTCCTGCTCTAAAAGCAATTATCCCTTCCCACAAAGTCTGAGACAAGCAAATAAGAGCAATGCAATTTATTGTAATTTTTGCAGTTGTGTTCTTCCCTTTCCAGCTTGCAGCCTTTTCAGGAGAGAGATACTGAAGCTGTGGATCTTATTAGTCGTTGTGTTGTGACTGATTTAGATTAAGTCTGAAGGTAAAGTGCTCTGGTTATCAAAGGGTTGTAGGTATCTGGTACAAGAATTGGTCTTTATTTTCCATGGTGTATTTTTGTCGAGTTTCCCTGTTTCGGCTTTGGGGGTTTCTTTGTGTAGCCTCGGGGTGCATGCTGGCTGTGTTCTGCAATCTTTGGGCGAAGTTGCTCAGCAGTCAAGCCCAACAAGAATGAACAGGGAAAGTGTTACTAGTGTCTTCTCTGGGGAGTTCCAGAACTTGAACCTTTTAGAGCAGGTTCTGTCTGAACAGCAAACACTGCGCTGCGCCCCGGGATGAAGCGGAGATGGATGCTGGAAGACTTTTGAAAACGAAGGCACATTTGCCTTTTCTCTTCAGCAGCGGAGTCTCGGGCAAGGCAGGGTGATGGTGAGGTGCAGCACGTCGCAGACTGCTTCTCTCCTCTGGAGATTTTCTTTTTCCGATGTTCCTGAGCTTGAGGTGAGCGGTGAGGTCTTGCCTTGCCCTGAGGCTCTACGCCAGCCGCCATGCCCCGTGGTAGAGGCGTGTTTGATGCCCACCAGGCCAGGTGAGTTGATTGGGAGGCCGAGTAGCAGCATGAGTGTAAACTTGGATGCCTTTGTGAGGCAAAATTAAGATCCAGACCTCAGCATTCAAGGCTTGCAGCTGCTAAGCTCGTATTAAGTGGCTGCAGAGTGCGTGCTGTGTATGCCGCGTGTTTTGGTGAAGGGAGGAACAGCAGCAAATACATTTAACGCTGCAGTTGGTCGGAGTGAGCAGCAGATCGCTGTTGCAGTTGCCGTAGAAGAATGCGAGTAGGCATTGTGTTGGTATTTTTAAAGTAAATCTTGCGTGAAGAGCAGACTAACAATGCTGTATTTTTGTGTGTCCGGAAGCGAGCAGCTGTGATGATAAAACTTGATTAATGTCGGTCATCTAGTGGATTCCTCTAGGTCCTGCTAAACTTAAACTGATACTATAGATACCTAATTGCAATTTCGTACCTATACAGTAAAGGAAGAGAATAATAAACACCGCATTAGACAGAGACCCAATACCTTTTCTAACTTTGCATAGAAGCAGACTGAACTCTGATCTGTTGTGCTCTTCCCTGTAATTTGAAACAAACAATGATTTCTGCATTGTCTCTTCAAATATGGAATGTTTTTTCTGTATATTAGAAGCAGGAGAGAGAGAATGGCTAAAACTGCTCTTCTGCTTTGGGAGTACACACATCTCTGGAGGGAGGCAGCGTTTATTAGGATTCCAAAGCTTGCTTTGAACACCGTGTTGTTTCCTTGAATCATGGTTTCTAGCAAAAATTCTGGGGTTGGCCAGGAAAAACCCTCTGGGTTCTGTTGCAGTGCACAACCTGTAGTGTTACCAGGTAGAAGAGATTCACAGGACCTGCCTTGGCATCCTTTATCGCTGTTGAACAGTCCCAGCTACTGCGGGGAAGCAAAGTGTGCTCTGAGGACAAATGTGCAAAGAAGCGTAGCAGAAACTTTCTCCTGTGGCTGCTGGTGATGCTGCTGGTCTGCATCCGATGCAGGAGGGTGATGTCAGACAGTGCTGAAGTTTAACTGTATCATGAATCAGAACTCATTTTGGTTCTTTAGTAGTTCTGGGAAAGATAGCCTTGTGCCCGTGGGGCCTTATTGCAAAAAAAAAAAAAATAGTTTTACCTGCATCTCTTCTAGAATCTCGTGCCTTGGTACGATGAAACGTAGGAAAACACAAACCCACATTTGAGCTGGAAACATTCCTCCACTCTAGATATAAATGCAAAGGTTCACATGACATCCTGATTAATGCACGTATGTCTGGTGTGGCTGCCGTTGCCACGGGAGAGTGGGTATTTGTTTTTAATTGAATAATCTGCAGATGGCAACGCAGAGCTTCCAGAATGCAGGCTGTGACCTTGGAGAGCTGTGGAGAGGCTTGTTTTGCAGCTGCCTGCCTCCGCTGCAGTTTGGGTGCTCTGCGGGGGCGCGGGGCTCCAGAAATACCCCAAACGTGATGCTCGGTCCTTGCTTTGCCTGGCACGTCTTGAGTTCTGTGCTAATTCTTCATGTAATTATGTGATCTTGCCTTCTGGTGGGTGGCTGAGGAGGGAAGAGCAAAATGCAGGTTAGCTGTGAGAGCTGAGCTGAAAAGTACAGCTGAATTTTCACACTCAGTTGCCTTGTCCCATGAGATACAACGTTCTTAATCTGCTGTGACTTCTCATTCATTCAGAAGTGCAAGAAACTTCTCATCACCCTTCTAGTTCGGTGATGAAACTGTTTTTCTAACTGGAAAGTGTTTGTGTGTGGTACGTTGGCAATCACGTCACTAGATCTGTGCTAGTATCCGTAACCGAGGAGTTGGTGTGCCTGTAACCTTAGTCTGGAATGAGTAGTTTTGTGAACTGAAGGGAGTTGGGGAGAAATCCTCACAGTTACTTCTCGAGGTTTGTGTTTGAGCTGTGTAGTGCAGCTGCAAAGTTAATTAACCAGGGAAAGTGTATTGGTCTGCTTTGTGTTGCCAAATCAGGTTTACAGGTTTCTGGTTTTACTTTTTTTATCTCTGGAAATAACCAACTGCTTTCCTTGTCTCTTTCTCTTGGGGACAGCTGCGGATAACTGTGTGGTCCTTGTGTACAAAGTCGGTGTCTTACATCAAGTACCCCAAAGCCTGTCAGCAGGGTGAGTGTCACAAACCCCACACACTAATCCAAAGTGGCCTTGGCCATCTTTTCCACGTGAAAGGTTTGAGAGGGAAGCTCACGTCCGGACTGCCCAGCCCCAGGGCCGTGGTTTGCCAGTTCCTGCCTGAGGCTTGGCTACAGTAACCTCCGGTATGTGACAGGGACAGTTGCATGTGACATCTGAAACAGGAGTGCTGGGACCAGTGCCTGGAAGTTGGTGGAGCAGCGAGACCAAACAAACTGTTTTAAATCCGTGGGGTTTCTGTAACCACTGTCTGTCAGTAACCGAATGGGTGTTTGGAAGCTGTGCTGAAGTTCTGCAGTATCTGTGGAGCTGCAGCCTTAGAAATGGTATCTTCAAAGCTGAAGAACTGCCGACACAAGTAAATAAGTGAAAACCCGCATTGCCTTGATTAATGCCATCTTCTGTGAAGATGCTTTTCCTTCCCTCTTTACTTCTCCTTTGAGTTAGGAGTAACAGCTTTTCATTGAAGAATCATCACCTACTCTGTCTTGAATTTCCTCTTTTTTCTTTTTTTTTTTAATTAACTTTGTCTCCTCGACAGGTGTAGCTTTCACTAAGGACGGCCGCTACATGGCAGTAGCAGAAAGACGTGACTGCAAGGACTTCATCAGCATCTTTGTGTGCAGCGACTGGCAGCTCCTGAGAGTAAGACACGCACGCTGCGTCACCTTCGGTCCCTCGGGTAGCCTGGGTTTAGATCTGCCAGTGTGTTTTCTGTCCAGCATCTGGCTGCTCCGCTGGCCTGCACACAAAACGCTCTTTTGCATTTGTGGTAGCACGCAAACAGATAAAGCCAAGGACTGTGTTAGGTCAAATGCAACAGTATTTGTCAGGGTGATATTTCACCTGGTTTTGTTTTCTCTCTTTTGGGGACAGCATTTTGACACTGAAACGCAAGATCTGTTTGGGATTGAGTGGGCTCCTAATGGCTGTGTTCTGGCAGCGTGGGACACCTGTCTGGAGGTATGAACTCAAAGAGTTTTCAATATTATACTTGTATTGGTAATGCTATCCCTACAAGTGTATGTCCAGTTGTTATGTAAATCTTTATTGACAGCAGTATTGTCAGTCATTAGAATGAATCTTTTGGTTTCAGTATAAAATCTTGCTGTACTCCCTTGATGGCAGACTGCTGTCCACGTATCGTGCTTACGAATGGTCGCTCGGCATAAAATCAATTGCCTGGAGTCCCAGCAGCCAATTTCTGGCAGTTGGCAGCTACGATGAGAAGGTGAGAAATAGGTTTATTATCCCTCTTTTCTCTAAACTGTTTGTAGAACTTTGTCATGAGAGCTTTGTCTTGAAACGAATTAGGTGCGTATCCTGAACCACGTAACGTGGAAGAAGATCACAGAGTTTGAGCATCCGGCAACCGTTGCTAACACCAAGACTGTAAGTAGAGATCCCAAATCCCTTGAGTTGTTAGCCGTGCTCACGCTGCTATTTGTGTCTGAAAGATGCTAGCAGGTACATTTCGTTCTTTGTAGGCTTCAAGGTCTTGTGTGTTGGTCACAGGAGCACTTTGCTGCTCTTGGTTCCAAACAGCAAACGATTCACGGAGAATGCTGCATTCGGTATTTGCCGGCTGAAGCTCTTTCCTCTGTTGATGAACGAGGGGACGCTGAGATGTGATAAACCTGGCAACTAGTTAGTGGGATGTGGATGATTTGGGAATAGCCCGTGTTCCAACTCTGCGAGGCCCTTCTGTAGAACTCTCACTTGTTTCTTCGTAGATTGTCTATAAAGAAGTGGAGAAATCCCCATCTGTTGAAACAGAGAGACTTTCTTTCCCTCCAACAAGAGCATTGGCTAGCTCTCTCTTCAGCACACAGAGTAAATGTAAGCCAAAGTTTACTAAAATGAGACACTTGAGTTTGCCACGAGAGGTCTTTCTATAAATAAGCATTATAGGTAAACTCTGCCTCTTTGGTATCGGAGTGATCCTCTGGATGCTCTGCTCCAGGCTCCCACGGTACCTGAAGAGCTCCAAGGGCTTGTGATTGCTTGGGTGTAGAAGAGCAGCCAGATCTCAGTCTGGAGTGGCTTGCAGAAGTTGTCCTTATGTTGCGTGGATTTTTTTTGTCCAGTTTTATTTCACGACTAGTTTAACTGTTGCAGATAACTGCTACAATCAGATGAACTATTACAATCGTCATAGTGAGTGGCGGGTCCGATAATTAAAAAAAAAAAAAAAATCTAAAAACCCTCAGGTGTTACGGGCTTGCCGGTTTAGGTTACTAAAATAACCCCTTAGGTAAGAGGTTATGTGAAAAACCAGAGCATGGAAAAGGCCATTTGGCTTTTGTCTAAGCAGCTGGAGTTGTAGCGCTGCTATGAACTTGCCTCCAGTCAGTGGGCTTGGAAATACTAAAGAGCAGGCAGACAATGTATGATGAGTTTTTGGTTTGTTTTTTTTCACTGTCACAATGTTCATTCTACTGTAAATCCCCTTTGATTTGTGTGGGTGTTTGTCTGAAATACTAGTTAGAAGGTAGCAGAAAATTTGATCTCTCCTTTTTGTCATGGTTTAATCTCAGATTTCCAGCCTTTCTTTTTCTGTAGAAGAGTAAGAATACTAAGCTGTTTATACGAAGAAGCAGTATCTTAAAACAATCAAGTTATTGACTGGAACATTTTGGACAAGAGTAAAATATGGTCCCATCACCTCAGAGATGAGGGGTTTTCTTAGCAGTTGGAATTTAAATATTTCTATTCAGGCTTGCTCAGTGACGTCCCTTTATTTCAAATTCCAGATGACATTTCCCAGGTGCCAGTTTCTTTACAGTCTATCAAACCAGTCGCTGACAGGGCAAATCCCAAAATGGGAGTTGGGATGTTGGCGTTCAGTCCGGATAACTGCTTCCTGGCAACCAGAAATGGTGAGTTCCTCCTGTCCAATGAAAACAGTGTGCTTTGGATGGTGTGTGAGCTCACTGGGTTAGAAAATGCAATGCCCAGATCTTTCCTCCTGTTTACAGCAGGTGTGTCTTGAGGCAGAATTCTCCACAACCTGTAGGAGGGTGGCTTTTGATTACCTCAGACAGGGAAAGGCCTGGAATTTATGTTTACTCTTACCCTGCAATGGTCCTGAAGGGCTCTTTATGTCCGGATGCAAAAGCTGTGGTTCAGATGCAAACCCCATCAACAGCAACATAATCAGGAATAATTTGATAAAAGACAAATTAAGTCACTTTGATCCTCTCTGCGGTATTTCCAAGGCAAAGCTGAAGGCACCGTTGGGCAAAACTCCTGTGGTGTTAACCCTGTGGTCACCCTAGGTGGTTTGGGTGGTGTTAGACCTCAAGCAATCTTTTTATTGGTCAGGTATGCACCTGATTACCTCTTCCTTCCCTGACAGATAAAATTCCTAACGCCGTCTGGATCTGGGACATTCAAAAGCTGAAGCTGTTTGTGGTGCTGGAGCAGCTGTGTGCCATCCAGTCCTTCCAGTGGGACCCGCGGCAGCCCCGGCTCGCCGTGTGCACGGGGAACAGCAAGGTGTACCTCTGGTCGCCGGCCGGCTGCGTGGCCGTGCAGGTCCCCACGGAAGGTGAGGTTGCGTGTCCTCAGCTTCTCCCTCCCAACATATTTTTCTGCTTCCAAGCTGGTCTGAGCGTTATCACGTAAACAGCTCGGCTCTTTTCTTGAAGCTTTTTAAAAACCCAGATATTTCTCTCCTCAGAAAAGAGCAGTTCATAATGGACATTATAAAATAGACGAAGGACAGAGCGCAGCGGCTCACGGGGATTTGTTTTGCGTTACTCCTGTGCTGCTCTGCTGGAGAACAGGCTGGCTCTGCTGCAGCAGCAACAAACCCCATCAGCCTCTTGAGGTGTTTTTTGCAGTGTGGCTTACTCCTCCAGCTGCCTTTTCCTAGGGTAAGAGGATGGGCCGTCAGCTTCTTGCTGACAAACTCTGCTCTTTCCTGCAGGTGACTTCCAGATCGTGTCCCTCTCCTGGCATTCCAGCGGAGACTCCATGGTGCTTCTGAGTAAGGACAACTTTTGTGTCTGCTACTTAGAAAGAGAAGAGGTAAAATAACAATCACTTGCGTTAAAAATGCTTATGAGGTTGAGGAAGAATGAGGAAAGGGGGTCAGACCCTGAGGTTTTTGTATTTATGAGTTATTTATTTGAAGGAGCGTACCCAAACTCCGGTGTGTAAAGTGCTGTGATTGCATTTGAATGACATGATGTAGCAGCTAAAGTGTAGAGAACGAAGTCAGGATTTCAAGAAAACTTTGGTGTTGATGTAGTTGAACTTCCCCTTGAACTCTGTCAAATATGAAACCTTATTTTCTAAAATTGTAGCTGTGTGTATATAATGTATAGCTATTATTTAAATTTTATAATTTCCAATAAATATTTTGATAGCTACAAATTTGCTGACTCTTAACTGTAAACCTGCGCTTCTCCTCCATTCTACAATCCATTTCTGTACGATCAGTGATGCGATTACGTAGCTATTTATCCCAGCACAGGAAAAGTTATTTGCATCCAACAGTGTGCACCTTATAGCTAGTCTTGTAAGGCAACAGATTTTTCTTCCAGCGCCAAACTGGAGTGGACGGTTTGGGCAAAAGCAGCTGGATCAGCCTTTATCCTTAACGAGAGCAGGCAGCTACTGTGTCCTTCAAGGGAAGGGAGCCTGCTGCTTAGAGCTTTATTGGATGGTTTTTCTTTTGCGACTCAATTTCACAGCCTCAGTCTCCACAAAATGAAGAGCAGAGAACAAATCGAGTTGATATTTAACTTTACTGCAAGACTAATGAGAATCAAAGAGACACCTCGAGAAACGCAAGGAGGGAGGCATGCAGCTTGTTGCACTCCACCAAGACTTCAGCTTTGCAGCAGTTTCATAAACATGCACCCACTTTAACTTCAGAAAACCACCCCTGCAGCACGGCTTGTATTCAGCACTGTAGCTGTGCAGAGAAATGCTCTGATGAAGTGGCAGAAGTCTAGAAGGTCATGCTCAATGAAAAGGCGTCTTAAGAGCACCCTCATGAGCAATTTTGGTTGTAGCATCTCTTATGCTGCTTCTGAATATCATGACTGGACATTTGTAGGAGGTTAAGTGCAAGAATGTATAAATCAAGATTGACGTTCAGTCCTTCAAGTTTTATCTGTCTCCATGGGAAAAGTCCTGCACTGCTGCTGTCCCAAACTAGAGCAGAGTTAAGAAAAATTGCGAACAATATAAATTTAATCAACATAGAATTCCTTTTCAGGTTCATAAATAATAACTTTGAAGGCAAATGTGTGTGAGAGGCTTTTGGCAGTATTCTCTCAAAAGAGTCTTTATTCTATGGCTGTGGCAAGAAATCATACATAAGAAACTAGGCAGATGCCATTCTTGGAGGGCGGTGTTTTTACAAAAAGCTCATAAATGCACATTCAGCCGTATACTTCAGTTGGCAAAGGAGCAGTCCAGGTACCCTGCCTGTGAGCAGGCGCAGCAGCGCAGCTTTGACAAAATCTGCTGGCTCTCTTTTGCTAGAGAATGACGCAGCTTCCACAGTTCTTAACAAGCATTAATCAAAATGCAAAGACGGCTGGAATTGTGAACACAAGTACCTCTTTGAAACACCACGGATCAATTGCACGACCTGACCCCACGCCTAGGGACACGGCGGGAACCCAGCACCGACGTTTCGCTGGAGCATGGGTGTTGGTGTGGAGGGTTTGTAGCAGGTACCAGTCGTGCTTAATTAACAGCGAAGAACACGTAGTTAGAAATGGAAAACACTGCTGCTCGCTAGCGCCCTGTATGAACAGCAAATTAGATGCAAAATACAAGACTGACACTACCTTGTGTCTGCGTCAGGTTAGTCTGACCTGACCACAACAACCAGCCCCACCCCGAGCCATCAGATCTCCCCTCCCCGCATTCGCTCCCCAAACTCCTTGGCTTGGATTCTCTGCCACGCAGCGTGCTCTCCCCAGGAGACAGTGCCAAGTCACTTCCCCTTCAAAAGATTAAATGCAATGAATTTTAAACCGCAATGAACTCTAAAATCCAATTTTGCCTCTTGTCATGGAGTAGCCAAGTTTGGCCTCGTTGTTGATGAAGGACATCAGTCCCAGGTAAGTCTCGATCAGCAGAGGATGCTCCAGCACCAGCACGCCCTCAGCCCTTCCTGGTGATGGGCCCTCCTTCTGGGCTTTCTTCACAGCTTGAATTAGCTGAGTTTTAAAGTTTTCCAACTGCAAGAAAACAAATCAGCGTGATTTTTTCAGTTGTTCTAAAAATTGGTGGGTAAACAGCTGTGGAGGTTGAACTGTGAAGGATTAACACTAAAGCTTCAGATGTTACGGATCTCGCGTGCTGCGATAAGCGTTACATTCTGACATTTAACCTTAATGGTGCAGTTAACTTCATAGCAGGGCACTGTTTACGTGTAACATAAACACACGGGCTGGATGCTTAAACATTTATGGGTGACTAATGTTGTTTATTTCTGAACTGTAGCTCTCCTGCCTTTATCGCTCATGTGTTCAACTTAAACTACCATAGCGATCCTTTTTTGAGACCAACTATTGAAAGAAAAACTGAGAACCACCTCAGTGAAGGTTTACAGTCAGCTGTTCAACTACTTGTTTAATGAGCTGCCAGTCCTAGATACCACACCAGGCATCAGCCTGTCGGGTAAGAATAGCACAAGATCCATTTTTAGGGAGGGGCTTTGCAGGACTCTGCACCTTTGGAAGTTTTGGTTTCCTTGTATAAACCATTTAGGTTTTGCCAGCTGCCCACAACAGCTTGGCTGCCCTGCAAGTCCCAATCTGGAGAAACGTAACTTCCAGCCTCTTTAACTGTCTCTTTAACTGGTCTGAGTCATATCCAGCTCATGAGATCAAGAAGTTGCCTACAAGAGAAGTGACATCCTTACCAGGCAAAGGGGTGCGATCTTCTCATCGGCATCTCCCATGGGGTGCTCGGTGAAGGTGACGTAAGGGATGTTGCTGGACCACGGGTTCCACCTGTTTATGAAGGAGGCACGACTTTGCTTGTCCCACTGAATTCGAATACCGACGCCTTCTCGCCTGGTTTTGATGACAGCAGAATTAATACGGTGAGACTTTGGAGACTTTGGGGCAAGCTAAGTAGAAAAGTACTGTATGAGCTTTGCCCTCAAACCTCGTCATCTTATCTCGGAAGTCCTTCAGCAGCTCACTTTTAACATCACGACTAACTGTCCCAGCAAACCAGCAGCTACTCTGAGGGGGTCTAACGAAGCTTCAGTCATCAGTAATTGTTTGCAATGTCACCTGAGCAATGGGCAGAAGTCTCCAGCTTGTCCAAGGGGCAGTGATAAAGGGGTCAAACCGCTTACACTAACAATGCAAGAATTAAAGTTACAGTGCTGCTGTGTCAACTTACTTGTTCAGAGATTTTGGTGGGAACTGAAACTCTCCTACAGCGATGGTGTCGACCGCGCTGAGGGAAATCCTCGTCACGTGCTGGCACTGCAGGCTGATGAAGTTGTATTTGCAGACCAGGAGGGACCAATCCGTGATAAGAACGAGACGCTCCTTCTCGTTGTTCCAGTGGTCGATCCTGGTAAGACGAACGTGACTTGGCTTTAGCAGTTTTGAGCAATGGCTGGAAACACTTCACAGCTCAAACCCCTGCTGTCGGCGTGTTGCCGTATTTGCTAGATCATGAACTGCACTGATGCACGCTCAGGGGAGAGAAACAGTTTTCTTTACCTGTGTGGTCTGACTTAGTGTTTTCCTCTCTAAGAACAGTCTGTGCATTCAAAAACTTGTCAGTTGCTTCAAATCTCACAAATAGAAGATTCTACCTTTCCTGGTTTTTTTTGCCACGCGGCGTTGTTCAACCATTGCAGCTTGAATACTATTTCATCCTCAGGGTAACCTGAGAATAGGTCTGCCTGTTCCACTTGTGCCACAGTGAGAGGACCAAAACCGCCCCAACCTTCTTTCTGCCCGCCCCAAGCTGTGCTCGGGGCTTCCCAACAGGACAAGCGCTCTCCCGAACGAGCAGGCACACTCAGCTCGTGCTTTGCTCCTCTCCCTTAGCCCACCTACGCTGCAAACCATCAGCTCCCATTGTTCACGGGTGAATTCTCAGCCCGCAACTCATCACGCAGGTGTGGCTTTTGGTGAAGGGGTTCGTTGAAGCTATGTTAGTGCACAAGTGAATTCTGTGTTGTACTGGATTTGTTACGAGTTACAACCGACAGGATGAGAGGGAACGGTGTCAAGTTATGCCAGGGGAGGTTTTGGTTAGACATGAAGAAGAATCTCTATGCCAAAAGAGATATCACAGACTGGAAGGGGGCTGTGGCTGAATCGCCATCCTTGGATGTGCTTAAAAGCTGCCTAGACATGGTGCTCAGGGACAGTGTTGAGAAGTGGGCCTGGCAGAGCTGGACTTGACCATCTTAAAGGTCTGTTCCAACCACAACGCCTCTGCGAAGGACTGAGATGGAGC
>NW_009715131.1:0-7913 GCF_000703405.1 Apaloderma vittatum
TCCACTAGGACTCCAAAGTCTTTCTCCATGGCACCGCTTCTAAGCTCATCAGAGAGTTACCTTCTGCACAAATTAACTGTAAAGACTTTCTAGTTGACCTTGCAAATGAAGTCCACCATCAGATGGACTCCTCCTCCACCTCAGATGGAATTAGATGGTGTGAATTTTGGTCATCATATGTGCAATAAAGTGTTTGCCTTTACTTGCAACACCAGTCCCACTTACGTTTTTTCTCTTTCTTCTACCTACATTCCTTATTACTGAGGCAAGTCTTTAGTGTTCGACTTTGAGGATGATGAGCGTAGACAACATGCTGCAACAACATGGTCCTAGAATATGTTCTAGAACGTGTATTTAAAGCCTTAAAAAATTGCCCACAAAATTCCAAGCTACCTAATTTGCCACAGTCAGTGAAAATCACTTGCGTGGTTGAGGGGAGGGTTGTCAGAGTGCACAGAAGAGATAAATGCCACGTGCATGTGACGAAACAGTGTGAACTGAGGTGGCTGATAGCACTAGTGCAGTTGAAAGTGAAGATCTGAATAGTTAGGCACATTTTAAGATCAAAACTGTTCCACAGAGAAAGCTGGTCATGCTGGTAGCCAGCATTTTCTCTCATTAATTGTTAGCATCCAGAATACCTTTGGTCTGTATTTCTAAGATTCTTACAGGTGAGAAAGCCTCTTAGAGGCAGAAGATAAACAGTGGTGTGTCTCTGAATTGTTAAATGTCTGGCATAAAATGGCAATGGTCGTTCCATCCCATGGCAGTTGTGCATTGGATTTGGGAGGCTAAACTGTTAGTGATTCAGAGCTGTCCCATTTTGGAAAGGAAAGGTAACCTGTTGGGTCCTTGGGAAAGACTGAGACTCTTCCATATCACTTCTTCATTCATAGCTTTTTGGGTAGTAGTGACAGTCTGTGTAGATTGCATCAACTTGTCTGTCATTTGCCTTGTAACTCTTAGGTATCCATATAAATACATGGCTAAGGAAATATAATTGAATGAATTATACAGTAATTTTATTAGCTGACACAAAAATCAACTTCTACGCTTCTTTCCCCCTAGAGAAATACCATGACATTTGTGTAGATGTGAATTAAAAATGCCATATAGATAGAGCCTGGACTTCTGAACTCTGTATAAAATGGAATATATACAGCTGTCAAAAACAGTAACAAAAAAACAGGCAGTGAGGAGGCAGATCTGTCATTCAGACTGATTGGGCTTACATACATTCACTACTTTCTGTATCTTGCACTATGCAGTATTTGATTGTCCAGATGGCTTTTATCAACTGTTCAACTGACAGAAGTCCATTGAAAATTGGCCTAACGGTGTGTGAATTACCTTGCTATGATTCCTCAGGCACCTGAGGGCGGCTGTTAAAGGCTGAATCTGATTCACCTCTGTGCTCATGTCAGACTAAGCAGGTGCTACTTCTGGTTTTATCTGTTATATCTGATTATTCATTTAACAGAAATTGCCAAATAAAAAAACCCTGACAACTTCTGTTAGCTAAAAAGAGGAGAATTTCCTGGAATGCGGTGTTTACTTCTTTCCTAATGTCAAGTTTGTATCCATTCCTTTAAAATAAGTATCAGTGTTCAAAAAAGTTTAGTTTAGTTAGTTTAGTTTAGTTTAGTTTAGTTTAGTAGCACAAACAACAGCTAGTTGTCTATGCTGCTTCTGAATCAAGCCAGGCTTGAGTCTTTGCTTTATGTATTCTAATTCTCAAAAAAGGATCCGAGAAAATTGAAATAGAAATTTCTACAGATGTAAATGGCTTTAACTGAGTAGATTTTATTTTGATATTCTATAATTCCCAAACTTCTCTGGCTACTTTTAAAGTGCTCTTCCTGCCATTTACCAGCACTTTAAAAAAATTTACGGAGAGCAAAGGCTTCTAACATTAGTAGATTTATCTGTTTCCTTGTCCTTTCCTATTCAACCATGGCCTGGCAGGGAGTGTGCCAATATCTCACCCTGCTCCTTACTGTGGAAACTGCCTACTGGCTTCATGTAAGAGGTGAGGCTTTTAATAAGCAGTTAAATTGCTAGAAACTAAGTAGCATAATGCCTGCAAGTTAAAAATCACACACATCATGAAATGCACATGGTGTTTTACACAGGAGCCACAGCTATGAATGTAGGACTAGCTATGAAGAAGCACCTTTTTCCATCCTGCAGCAGTCAGAAACCTGTGTATTAAGTGCCTTATTTCTGTTCCATTGCGTGTGTGTGTATTTGTGTATTCAAGAGTCTAAAATTGTAATTCATGTCTGCAGTTTTATTTATAAAGCCACCTCATTGAATGAAAAAACTTTTAATATGTACGATGTGAAGAGGGACATTTAAACCTCTCAACACTGCTTAAGTTGTAAATCAAACTTCCTAGTCTGGCTCAAGTCCATAACAAATCAGGCTGAAATCAGGGAATGCAATGGCTGATAATTTAGGGTTTTTAAGAGGAATTTCATCCTATGTGGAAACATTCCCATTTGAAAGAATAAACTCTAGGAGGTGGGACCTGAATCTGATATCGCGTTGATTTCCCAGTGCTGTCACTCATTGGTTTGGGGCAGGTTGGAAGACTAGATTTACAGCCATGTTAAGTAAGTACTAGTCTTTTCAAGACTGAATCTAAGCTTGATTTCTAGAGTGGATTTACACACAACATTTAGATAAGCCTAAATGATGTATCATTTGGATACGTCTAAATTAGCTAATAAAAATGGCTTTGTTTTCCTGGCACAATTGGCAAGGAACTGGAGAGCGTTTCAGTCCATGCACCAAATCCCAAACAAATCCCACTGCCTGTTAAGAGAGCTCAGGCATAAGCTTAGCTTTTGTGACCACTTCTCTTGTTCTGGGTTGCACAATGAGGTTCTGGCAAAAGCATCCATATGCTATCAAACCAGGTACTGTAGTTCATTTTGTGAGGTCTCTGAAATAGATCATATGAGTGCAAATATTTGTCAGAACTGGTCTTGGCTATTCACTCATTTTAAACAATTGGATGACTGTTACGCTGCTTCCCTAGGTGCTAAAAATCAATGATAATGCCAGACTACTTCGTTCATTGTTATTTTAGAAAATCCCTAATCAAAACAAGTATAAGTGCAGATGTGTGCTCAGTGGTGGAGTTTTGTGTGTTCCTTGGAAAGATGATATTCCCTGGAGAGAGAGGAAAGGATTAGAAATGATAACCACTTTTTAAATACATCAGCTTGCTCATGTGTGTGGTGTTTTTTATCAGCTTTACAGCAAAAGCTTCATTTGATTTGTGCAGGGATGTGGATAATAAGGAGAGAGGCCAGTGAGCTGATTTTTATAGTCTGTTTGTAGCTTAAACAAAGATCTGGGATTTTGCGGATAAAGACCGACTGAAATACAGCAGATTATGCAGCTTTGGGGTTTTTTTCAAAGATTTGTTAATTTTTCCCCCACACAGCCTGATTTTTCATGTGTCCATTCCACATGAAAACAGGGAATTTTAAAACAGAATTTGTGGCAAAACTTCATCAAATCCTGCTCCTTGACCGTGGCTTATTCTTTGTATTCAGGAATGTGCAGTGCTTAGGCACTGTTGCATTTGTGACAAACGGGGTTTGAACTGAGACCACCACAATATAAGCAGGCACAGTTCTCACTGCTAAAATGCCACTGTTCTGGATAAAATCCTTGAAGTCAAACAAGAGGTGGAGCAAACTGCCATCTTCACTGGAGGGTGAATATGAGTTGGTGGCGTAGCTCCATTTTTTCAGTGACTCAGTTAGAAAGCTTGATGAAAACTGTGCTGATTTGTCTCCTGTACAGGAGTGGAACACGCAGCCTTGCCAACAGATTTCTCAGTGTAGGCAAAAGTAGTATTTTCCCTTTTTTAAAAATTTCTTTTGAGCATTGTATACTTTATGCTTAAGTGACTTCTGGATGCTGAGAGCCAAGTGAGAATTGCTGTTAAGTCCAGCACCGAGGCTCCTGCACAGATCGTGCAGCTCACAGCGTGCTTTCTCATGAAGCTGAACAAGATGCCTTCACAACAGAGCTCAGACCTCCTGCATCGGACATTAGCTGGAAGTGCAAAGAACCAGATAAATAAAAAGCATCACAGATATGCTCTATATGAAGGTATTAACATTATTTTTAAATGAATAGCAGGAAGATAGGCAAGTGCAAGGTGAAGGACAACATGTCATTTTAGCAGGACGGCTTGTTTTCTTGTTCTTATTCTGATGAAGCTTTTTTGTCCAATGTTCGAAGAAATGGGTATTTTTAAAATTCACTTTCAGCTAGGTCTAGAATTTATCTTTTTTCTGAACCCCAGATAGAGACGTTGGTCACATTTATTTTTAAATGCCAAAGGAAACAAACATAGGAATAAAATCATGTTTCCAAAAGCAACTGCTATTTCATCCACCAGGTGCCTGACTACCTGGAAATTCAGTTGACTAAAAATTGACTAAACAAAGCTGAATCTACAGGGAACATCTCCATTGCAGAGAAAACTGCAAGGAATACTTCAGCAGTGTCCTTGCAGTCAGTGTGAACAGTGGGCAGAGCTCTGGCACAGCTCACAGGGGAACATGTGGAGATAGGGATCTCAGTTCTTCCCATCCATAAAACAAGTAAAGCCATCCTTTTGACTCACGTGTTTTAATTTTTCTGATACGCAGTTTATACACTTTACATTTTCAATGAGCCTTTTCTTTTTTTTTAATTTTATTTTTTACACTTTAAGCAGGAAATAGCAAATTCAAAGATGTGGCACAGGCAAAATGAAGCATTCTTGAGTAAACTAGAGCTACTTGTAGGAAGATTGAACCAGCTGTCAGTGACTTAGAACAGCTAAGGGATGGGAGCTGATTTTGCTCTTAATAGCTAGACTGTCCCTCATTTTAGAAGACTGCTAGATATTTTCAGCTTATGTTTGCAAATTTGCCATCTTTGCTGTAGTCTTATCATATCTCATGTACAACAGACACCCTGATGAGAGATTTCTGAGGATGGCTAAGCCTGAGTGATCAATTACTGTATATTCAATCTGTAAAGTACTTCAGGTTTTTAGTGAGGTTAAGATGGTGTCTGAGTTTTCCAGTACTAAGGGTCAGACTCTGATGTTAGTCCTCATGTTACCTAGTACCTAATCCTATATGAACTTCAATGGGGTTGTGTGTTGAATGCAATTTTATTAATCATGAATTAAGGTAGCTGATGTTATCCTCAGTACACATCAGTATATAAAAAATATGGTAAAAAACAATGCCTTCTCTAAAGCCATTGGCTATAAATGAAGAGGAAAATCTCAGAAAATAATAATCAAAGCTTTCAGAAAAAACTATTAAGACCTCCACTTCCAAATCATCAGTGTGTTGTATTTTGTGGTGTCCTTTTGAAAGGTACCAGATTATGAGTTTAGATCGTGTTCAGTTCTCTTGCGAGTGGCTGGCCACAAAATACAGTTTTTTATTTTACTGATTTGAGGGGGACTGAAGTAGTTGGGCTGCTCTTGAGGGACTATCCTTAATTGTATCTGGCCATCTTCAGCTTCAGTACAGTAAAGTCACTAAGTGCCTTTTAGGGCCTTTTTAGCTCTACAGAAAATGGTGGTTTTAGTAGTGCATCTGTCAAGAAGTGTTCAGTTATGGGGCGAAACATTGCTAAGGGAGGTAAATTTGGTCTCTGGGAAGCAGATAAAATAACAGGCTAAGAGTCCTTGATATATGTGAAGGAATTACTATCAAAAGGGTAATTGTGATTGTGTGAGACAAACCCTGGGCTGCTCTGACTTTTATATGGCTGGCCATGGAAATTCAGGGACAGGTTGTGCTGGATACATTAAGGCATATTTTGAGGACTGGATCCAAAGGGAAAAGCATCCATTGGGAGGGACTGGAGGACCTGAAGCAGAGGCACATGGCACGGCTCACTGAGTCCTTTCCTATTTGGGACTTGCATTGGCCGGTGGGGGCCTTTAAACCGCCCCCACCGCGTGAGGTGAGGAACCCCCTGCTCCAGGCAAGGACATCCTTCCTGTGACACAAAGTCTTCAGGTCAACACCGGGGGGAATTAATTACCGGAGATTTAGCCTTGCAGCTAGCCAGAAGGTTCCCACGTAACTATGTTCTGTTTTTAAAAAAGTGCGTTATCATGGCCTAACTCAGCACGTTGACTTCATTAGGGGCCTCTGAAGGTATCTGGGTGTTTGTTCCTGCCAGTGGAAGAAGCGCTCAGCGTTTCCAGCCCCCACTTTGTCCCAGGCCAGAAGCAGAGAATGCCCCAAAGTGGAGACCCAGTGGCAATCCTTGGTCCTCTGCTGCTTCCAAGAGTGCCAAAAAAAATAATTTCTGTGTCTTACTGTCTTGTTTCGTGCGTTCCATTGATCCTCTCAGCACTTCAGAAATGGTAGAAACATGACCTTTCCTATGAATTTTTAACATAAGGGCCCTTATCTTGCAAACTCGTCTGCCTCTGCAAACCCTGGAGGACTAAAGTCAGAGCAGCCTGATAGGGTAGTAACATTTGTTAGGAGAGATCATCCTGAATCTGCTAGAAATGAAGCCTAAATACTTTCTATATCTTTTAGAAATGTCCAATAATTTTAAGATTTTTTTTGTTTTAAATGTATTAAGCAGAATCAAATATTTAACCTGTGCTTTAAATTAACTTTCTGACCATACTGCAGTAATTTCAACCTGTCTTTCTGAGTCTATAAAGTTAATTTTTAATGTTTCAGTTTACAATTTGGAACAAGATTTTATGACATTCTATTACTGTACATCAATTTGACAAAATTCCGCTATTAAATGTTTTAACACACATTTATAGTTGGAAACAATCTCTATTACTGTGAGATTGTTTAGCAATAAATACAAGCTCAAATAAGTAATTTTTGCTGTTGTGAAAATAGTCTGCCATTGTTAAACAGAATTTCTATTGTGCACATATTATTTACTGTTATTTGAATTAAAACCAATTTATTTACATTACAAACTGTAAATTTAATTTACTGTTAAACAGTTAAAGTACAGCAGTTGCGTAGCTAAGCTGCCAATAATTTGACCATAAATGTATGTGATTTTTTTCCTTCAAATTCTTTACAGAAAACCTTATGAAAATGCATACATTACAAGAATCCAGAGAGGAGTGCAATTCAAGCACTCCTAATTTTTATCTGAAAATCTATCCATTTTCAGCATTACAAAGTAAGATGCAATAATGTATTCAGAGTAATAGAACAAGGGATTCTGATGGCTTTCAGCATCTAACACCCTTCTTAATGCTTCTAGGTTTTGATCCTTCAAGATATCATCTTGAAAATCATTGTGAAGGAAAGCTACTATAATGTATGTGATACAATGCATCTTGTTTCTGCCTTCATACATTTTTTTTAAGTGCCCTTTTTTCAAGTGCTTTAAACTCATATGTATTTTTGAACTGGTTTCCATAGTCTACAGTTACTACTGACAACAGTTTTCCTATAATTCACTAAAGTCCGGGTCCTGCAAGGTATTTCTTGCTCTTGTGCTGATCTCACAAGGGTTACCTCAGCTTTAACCCAAGCACCCAGCTGTGTTCCCTGCTGACTTAGTGCAGTGATGGCAGAAGGACTTACATACGGCTGCTGGATTTGGGCGGGGAGCAGCCCAGTGGGCAGCAAAATAAGAGACCTTTCCAAGACTTGGCATCAACAGCATAGGAGCCCTCAAAATGAAATAGGTCTGAACTGAAGCTCTAACCCTTCCTTGCTGTCCACTCTGACTTCCAAACTGGATGCCTTCAGTTCAAATTCTCTGTGACTGGGAAGATCATGGAACAGATCATCCTAGAAGCTCTGATAAGGCACATGGAGGACAGGGAGGTGATTTAAGATAGGCAGCATGGACTCATAGAATCATAGAATCATAGAATG
>NW_009715132.1:0-5281 GCF_000703405.1 Apaloderma vittatum
CAAAAGGAAGCGGGCTCCGGACTCTGCCCATTCTCACAGCCTCCGGAGCTGGATGCGGGCAGAGGTGTCATCTCGGCACCCTGCGCTTCCCAAGGGCCGAAGGTGAACTCTGCGGTCCGCCCAGCAAGCGCGTTTAAATTAGTTACGATATGCTCAAATTGATGATTAAAAAAATTAAAAAGGGGGAGGGGAGAGGTTTCTCCCCCTTCCACTTAAATAAGTGACAACTACAACTTCTTCCCTTGTCGTTGATAGGATTCCTTGACCAAATAAAGAAATATTTTCTAAAAGCTGAGCGGGGAAGAGGGGAAAGGACCCGCTTCTGGACCGAGCAGTTCGCGGCGTCAAAGCATCCGCGCTTCGGCCTCGGGGTAGGTCCGATGTCACCTCGGACGTGTCGCCGCGCTAATTTGCAGGAGGCTTATCTTATCGTGAAAATCTTAGCGTGAGAGGGAGGGCACTGGCTTGTAACGAGGGGAAGAGGGTTCAGGGTTTGCCGAGGGGACGAGAAAGGACGGCAAGAGGGGCTTCAAAGGCTCAGGCGGATCCCCCAGTCCCTGAGTTCCCTCTCCCCTGTCTCGAACCAAAGCGGTTTCGCAGTGGAATAAACATCCCTGATCTAAGACAGCTGCCGGGAATCAAAGGCCGCCCCAATCAGCGCTGCAGCGGCTGAAGATGCGACTGAAAAATGCCCGCTCCTGACAAGGGAAGGGAAGGGTGTGCGAAGGCGGCTCTCCCCGCAGCGCCTTCAGGCTATGAAAGCAGCAACAGTTTGCCCATTATTCATCTGATTTGTTTTATAACGCCTCTGACACCTAAGCTTATCAGCTAATGCCCAAGATTTAGTTACCGAAGACAATTATTTTTTCCACACTAACAGCAAGTTTATTCGACTCCCTGCAGGTCTGTTTACTTTTGTCAGTCTTAAAAAAAAAAAAAAAAAAAAAAAGGGGGGGTGGGAAACAAGAAAAAAAAGAGGAAGGGGACAGCTTATGCGTAGAGGAAAGATCCCAGCTTACCAAAGTTGGTAGAAATAAGCTCTGAGGAAGTACCTATCGATCAACAACAAAAAAATTCTTAATATTGAAGGAGAGAATTTGCAAAGGAAACGACCAGAAACCAAATGAATGCATATATAGTCCATGCAGACTTGCCTGTAAAATAACGATTTATTTTAATACTTAAAAAACACACACAATCCAGTGATAAATGTCAATTACCAATAATCAGCATAAAGTGCCAAACAGCCATACAACTTTTTTTTTTTAATAAACAAAACTTATTGGAATGTCTCTTAATTTGAATACACTGTTCAGAAAGCCGGCATTTAAAAAAATATGCTCTCAGGTTGAGATTTTGTTCTCTCTCATCAGGACTCACGAAGACTTTAAAGTACCACTAAAACCACATTGTGCATACCGTCAGTTTGACATATTGCCATCTTTCTTTCCTCTGTTTTTTTTTAAATAAGTCCACAAATTACAAATCTCTTCACAGCACACTAGATCACAAGGTAAAAGAAAAGATCTCCATGCCCCACGAACATTGATTTGTCCTGAGCAGTGGGGACCCGCAGGTCTAAGATCTGGATGTGTTTTCTAGCGTATGATAAGACTTCCCACTTGAGAGATTTAGGTCATTTCCAAATGCTAATTTTCTTCTTCTTTAAGAAAACAAACTAACAAATGAGATTTGCAAGTTGCCCTTCTCCTTGTCCTAATGATGCTGTGATGAGAAACCACCGTTTCAGTTCTTAACTGTCTTCTTGAATTCTTTGTATCTCCTGAAGTGTAAAAATAAGAAGCTTTATACAGTCAAAAAAAAAGTATAAAATAAGAGGTTGAGGGGGGTTTAAGTAATACTTTTGGAAGCTATGATTTTGGCTTTTTTTTTTTTGTCGGGATTGGGAGATTGGGTTTTGTTTGGTTTTAAAGAGAATCCTGTCCAACACGTGAGCACCACCTTTTGGCATAAAGTTTATCAAAGCCACAGAAGTCACTATCACTCTCTGTATCATTCGTGTATATTCTAAATGTAAAATAATCTTTTTACCCACGATTTAGGCAGTTAGTTGCTTGGGCAGGGGAGAGGGAGTGGATTTTGCTCTTTTAAAAGTACAAACAAAAACAAAACAAAAAGTTCAGTGTTCCCATCCTGAAAGTTTTGTTTCTGCTCTGGTTTTGGTGTAAAGTCTGAAGGGGAGGTAAAGTTCATAGAAGCTGGAGACTCAGCACTTAAGTTTGGCAGGTTTCAGTTCCTTTACTTGCGTGTGCAGTGTCTTGTGGACAGCTAGCGTTCTGGACTGGCAAAATCCTTTCCCGCATTCTTGACACTTAAAAGGTTTTTCTTTAGAATGGATATATCTAGGGAGAGAAAAACAATTGAGATGTCAGAAATAACCAGCCTAAACTCAGCAGTGAGCTACCTGATGGAGAACATGATGGAATTTTTTTACACCTACTGCTGAGACCGAGAGTGCTGGCTTGTGGCAGTCAGGCAATCATTCGTACTGTGTGTAAGAAGTGAGGGGGGTGATGGATGCTTACAGGGGCAACTTAATGGTAAAAAACTTTTCTCTAGCTTCAGGCTCATCAGACTGACTGTCTTCACAACACTTCTCATCCGTCACAAAGGAAGAGGACAGAAGACTATGCAAATAGAGGGTGAAAATGTCTGTGGAAGTTAAGAAAGAGGCTGTGCAAGCCATTTTTGTGGAGCAAGCAAGTACAACGGGCCTGTCTTTCAAAGTGAGTTTTCTGGACACCTCCACCAGCAGTGGGCAGAGGAAAATCAAGAGGGAATGCCACTGGCTGGCCAAGGACAAGACTTTGCTTACAAACACCTTCATGAGTATCTGTGGGTAGCCAGGAGAGTAGAGATACACAAGAAAAATAAAGATCATTACCTGTGATCCCTCAGGTGATCCTGTCTTCTGAAGGCCTTGTGGCAAATGTCACACGTGTAGGGCCGTTCGTCAGTGTGGGTTCTTTCATGGATCAAAAGGTTGTAGGACTTGGTGAAGTGCCTGCCACAGAATTTACACACGAACTCCTTCTTGGTTTTGGATGGTAACCTTCCCCGTGTGGGTTTCTTCTCTGGAGAGAGTTTAGTCACCTCAAGCAAAGACCCCAGCCCTGGGGCTGAGCCCTGACTGTCTGCCTGTCCCAGTTTAGAGTGGTCCTCTTGTGTGGCGGCCACTGCTAAGTTGGCAAAGTCGAAGCGGGGTTTGGCTTTGAGGGTCACATTAGTGGCCTCTTGCTTGGGCTGGATGCCATGTGGGCAGAGCGGGAATGTTGGCAGCTGGAATCGTGCATCCACCAGGCTTGACACGCTGGGAACTTTGGAGAAGGAGGAGCGAGGCAGATGCATGGCTGGGTACCCCAAAGTCCACTGGTGCAGGTGTACAGCGTGCAGGGCGCTGAAGCCATAGAGGTTGGAGAGGTGGTCAGAGGGCACAGTGGGCAGCCCGTTGAATGCTTGCAGGAAGGAGTAGTTGGTAAGCTGGAGGGAAGGATGGATAGGCACTGGGGCTGGCAGGGTCTTACTTCCCATGATGGCCTCTCAGGAGGAGGATCTTGGGAACAAGGGAGGAAAAGATCTGGAAAATAAAAATGGAGGGGGGGGAAGAGGGAGAGGTGGATTTATATAAAGATAAAAGCCAAGGGAATTTCTCACCTCATCTCTCATTAACACCCTCCTCCAAAGCCAGAGGACACTGCCTTGGACTTGGATGGGCCTGACTAGCTCTTGGTAGTGAGCATATCCCCACAGGTCTCTATACTCCGCAACCCTCACACCTCACACAGTAAAGTTGCATTTCATCCACAATCATTCACTCTCCAACAGCATCCTTGTCCTAGGTAGACCTCTGACGATCCTCTGCACAGGAACACTGAAGAGAGACTGTTTTGACCTACAAAGCTCAGGCTTCTCCCATGTAATTTAAAATCCTTTCCTGGGCACCCTCAGTCTTTAACAAATAACAAGATAGTGACCACTGGATCTGTCCACAAGAGCTGCCTTTAGCCCTAACCCTTGAGGTATCGCAGGAAAGGGACGCAGAGAGCTCATTACGCCTAGCTGCTGGTGGTCTGGTTTCAGCCGAGCCTCTGCCTCAGTGATGCTGGAGGCAGTTGGGTGCTCGGAACTGCATGCTTTCACTTACTCAGAGAAAGAAAATCCCTGAAAATTTTTTTGGGGGGAAAATACCGGCCAATAATCCTCCCTCTAATGTACTACAAAAAGAAATGGGAAAATTCTGTGTTTGAGTGACAAATTTGAAGTGCCATTTGCTCTCCCCAGGGGGAAGTGACTAGCTTCAAGCCCTCCTCTTAATCTAGGCAATCGCTCAGTTAGAATCCTTCAAAAGGCAAAAAGGAGAGGGCTGGAGGGACCCTTCCCGTGGGGACATCCAGCCCACCAGCTGCAGGGCCGCAGGGCTTCAGCCCTTCCCTGGGCTGAGTGCCACCACTTTGGTCTGTGTTTCCGGGTACTGCCAAGCCCTCATCCTCTCCTCTGGGCCAGATCCTTACCCATTCCACCCTACAAAGCAGAGGGGAAAAAGTTACGAGGCAGCAGCATCAAGGCGCATCTGGTCCTGCCTGCAAATTCAGCCCCAGCTATTGTTAACCATTTGGCAGGAGAAACCTCACAAGGATTGGTGGTGGGGATGTAGTTTCCCCTCTTTGTAGGTGTAAGAGAGCACCCACAGCTTTTGGAGACATTGTGTGCCTGCAGTCCAGAAAGCATCCTCCTTTCTCTACAATCCACATCTTACACTCTCTTTCCCCCCAGCAAAATACAGGGTTTGCCCTCAGTGGGGTTGCTTTTCAGTAGGATCCCCATGGAGTCCCTGTAGAATCCCCACAGGGTGCTCAGAAGATCCCCACAGATTTGTTCTGCTGTTCCTGCAGGATCCACATAGAGTCATCATAAGATCCCCTATAGTGTTCCCGCTGAATATGATCCCCACACGATCCCCATGGGGTCCCAGCAAGTTCCTCTGGAAGTTCAGTCCATCCCCGCTTGAGGGGTAAAGCCCTTTTGGAGAAGAGAAAGCAGTAAAGTGCTGGAGAGCAGTAGTTGTCCCTCTGGAGTAGAGGGCTGGGGGAGTGGAAACTGGTAAAAGAAGAGGTCTAAAGACCAGGGAAACAACTCTGATTTATATGAGAGCTGTTGCCTGGACCGAGGTCCTGTGGCTGGGTGGGTGTGAGAGGGAGAAGCTTAGAGTAAGCAGCTCTATGTGCCGGGTCCACCTTTCACACTGCTTTACATAAATCAT
>NW_009715132.1:5312-7628 GCF_000703405.1 Apaloderma vittatum
AGTGAGACTCAAACCCTGGAGGAATTTCATCGCAATGACCCAGAATAAGAGATTGTGACATTTTGTCTTTTTTAATTCGATACATTTTGGATAGTGCCTGACTGAAAAATACACACGTTACGATCTCCTCCATCTCTTCCCCAAATTAACCCAACTGTTTAGGACTGATGAACCAATCAGACTCTTTTGTTGTTCAACTTGGTAAGTGTTTTTTATTTTCTTAGTGCTGCCCCATGCACTAGACGTGTCCACTTCACAGCACAAATTCCTCAAATCGACGACCCTGAGAACAAACTGGGCAAAAAACACTCTTGCCCAGGAACCTGAAATGTCTTCTTCTGTCCGTCACAATGGCTCCGTGACTATTTTCCTGTCTAGGTAGCCCTAGATCTCTCAAGCATGTAACATGTTACTGCGAACTGCCTTAATCTCTGGACTTATCCCTCCTTCATTCTCCTTATCCTTAGAAAACATTTCATATGGATACATAAACAAAAATCTAAAAAATCTACGATGTCAGTTTAGATACTTTCTTGCTCGATAATATTTTAAAAATTCTCTTTCGATTTCCCAAATTAAGAAGGGAGGAGAAACCAAGGAGAAATACAGTCGGGTCATAAATAGCAATACAATTGGATCGTAATAGCATCCATTGCACTCGCGGGGTTTTTTTGCCAGAGCAGTTATATTATTTTTTAAAAAAAAAATAAAATAAAAAGGGGGTATGGGGGGAAGGAAAAGAGAAAAATATAAGAGAAGAAAAGCGGAGGTGGAAGAGCAGAGTGTTCACGTTACTACAAGTTTCTTGGCACTTTTCCAGAAATGTAAGCTACACTTTTGCTCTGTGCAACCGGGATAGTCAAAAGTATAGACGAAATGTAGAGAGTATTTCATAAAGAAGTCCCCTCTTTCCGGGACATCAAAGCGAACATGTTTCACAGCGCGGTAACTCTCCGCTCTCCCGCTTGCCCGCAGAGAGATCAATGTTTCTTTGATTTCGGTGTCACCTCTACCTTTAATTCTGTTTCATGTAAACAGATCGTTATCGGGGCTTCTTTTTTATTTTTATTTTCTTACAGAAGACGACCCCGCGAGTTCTCTGCTTGAATTGCTCCATCACAATAAAACTGTGCGGGGTTTTCTTTTTTAACACAAACTACCTCGGTGAGTAATTAAGAACAAACCACTTGTGTTCTGACTGAAACAAAACCCACTGATGCCAAGATAAATTTACCCTGCAAAATAGGATCATAAACTTGAAAGACTGCATCTGTCTCCAGCTTTTTTACCCTTTGTCCTGCTTGAAGATACGGTAATGCTATTGTCCAGTTGCCATTGTTTTAAAACTATTGTAATCTTAACCTTATAGATTAAATTCTACCTCCCTTATACACACACAAAAAAAGTCCACCCGCTTTTTTTTTTTCTGGTGTCATAGCAAGGGACGAAATTAAATAGATTTTTAAGTAATCTTGTGGCTAGTCGATATTTTTCCTTTATACCTTGATTTATCAATTTCCGATGTGTCCTTTGAAAGGGGTATTTGTTATATTAAATACCTGACTCATAAATAATGAGGTTTGCTAATTAGTTCCACATGGAAGAATGGAGGAGGTAAATTACCCTGAGAACGTTGCTTATTTTTACAAACATGATAAAGTAGCGGGCACAAAATGCAAAAAATCAAACTGCAGCAATCAGGTTCATCTGTCAAAAAAAAAAAAAAAAAAGAAAGAAAAAAGTCACCCTATTTTGCCTGAGTCATTTAAAGTCTGGTGGCTCTGCCCTTTCCGTCGGATCATATCGATGTCCAGCATTTTTCCACCAGGTCGGCTACTTATTTTGCCCCCTTTGAGGGGACAAGATTTTTCCCATCCTATCAGTTTAAGCAAAGAAATAGAGCTTACAGTTTATCTGTGTTTGGGACACTAACTGGAAAGGGAATAACATTGTCCCTTCGCTCTGCATTATTCAAGCGTGGTGCTCTTGAGGAATAAAGTGAATTGTTCGCCACGGATTTATTCAAAGTATTAATGAAGTGTGCAGAATCTATTAAAGTAGGTTTATTCGAGGCTAATTGAGCGTGAAAGAGTTAATTGCTAACATTAATGAGGATTGGAAGGACTCAGTCAGCATGTGCCCTGGATATCTCCACTCATTCCTTATAAAATCATCATTCACATTTTATCACGAAATCGGTGTTGACAAGTTTCCCCAGACCACCATTAGGAATGCGAATGAATGCATCGGGTTTTAGTCTCGCAATAATAACAGTAACCGGGGAGTCCGACTGCACCAGCGATCGCTACGCTGCCC
>NW_009715133.1:0-9329 GCF_000703405.1 Apaloderma vittatum
TTATATATATATATATAAAAAAATATTATGTCTACCATTCAGTATTGCCCCCCAGGTAGCTGTTCATATGAATAAAGATTTTATTTGTAACAGACTCTAGCCCTGAAATACCCCTAGGGTAAATGTTAGCATATATATACCCCATGATATTTGACAACTATGTTTTAAAGACAAACTCTATGCTTTTTACATTTTATGAAAGAGAGAACAAATCCTTGTTTTTCAATTAATAGAGCTCTAAAAAAAAAAACAACCTGGAGGGTGTGGTGTTCAGCAGTGTGCAGGATATTCCAACAGTATATAATGTAGATATAGTTTTGATTTTTTTAGTTTTTGGTGATTTTTTTTTTTTCTGTATTTTTAAAATAACCTGTGAAGACAGCTAGATTTAGTGTTGTTTCAGATCTATTGTATAGAGGGAAAATGTATTATTGTAGACTGAATTCTTTACTGACTGATGGACTGGTGTCACCTAAACATCCTCTAAAAAATGGTGATCCTGTGAATTTTTATTCCGGTGAATAGTTCAGTCTCACTGAAAACACAGCTTGCCCGTGTGAGCATTCATAATCCAGAGTATTTACTGTTTTCTAGAGATTTTCTTTGAAAAAAAACAAAACAAACCTGCAAGTAATATGTCCTGGGGAAGATGCATGAAGAAGTGAATTGAAGCAAGGCAGGTGAATTTCAGCCATTTTCGTTAAAGCTAAATATGTAGGTGCCCATTTGTGCCCCATTTGTGCTGGCAACTTTTCTTTTTTTTTTTTTTTACATCATTATGCCAAATAGTGGAACTGCATCTTATAAAAAGAAAATCTTCATAGGAAGAATAGTTTTCTCTGCATTAGAGGGTTCCCTAGCACTTGGCCCTAGTAACACTCAGGTAGGAAATAAATTCTGTGTGAGTAGTGCATTAGCTAAATATAAGATAACCATGTACCTGCAAATTAAAAAACAATTACTTGATTCTACTTTTTTTTTCGAATGTTATTTGTGATATTGACTACTGGAGAATGTGTGCTTTTGGTGTTGTTGCTCAACTTCATCGCGTTTGAGGATGGACCGTGGCTCACCTTTTTGGAATTGCTGGCTGATTTTCTGCCCAGAGCTGCTCTTAGCTTTATGCTCTTTTTTTGTTGTTCTGCGCCATGTTAAGAAACGTGGATGTTTGCATATGTGTGTGTTTTAACTCCAGTTTTATGTTGGATGCAATGGGACGTGCTCCTAGAGAAATCAGCTGGTGAGTTATCTTTTGTACTTTGATTAGTTGACATACAGAAAATAAGGTGACATAATAGCCAATATACCCTAAAGACGGGGTTCAGATGTCATTTTTGATTAAAAATACTGTCTGGGTGTAACTTACTCATTTCTATAGCCTGATAGCCACTGGTGGCTACAAATAATGACATTCTTACCTTTCTGTAGAGATATCCAAACCAAGAATTAACACAAATCCTTCATTTAAAGGGACAAAGCCCACTGAGAGGAGGTTACAGGAGACCTTGCTTAGTCCTGTGCTCCTCAGCCGAGCAGAAGGTCGTTACTTCTTTAATTTCATTAGCGCTAAACTTACCTGTGATTTTTTTTGTTCTTGAAACAAACCGGTTGAGTTCGCGGAGGGGTGGTTCACATGGGCCCTTCTGCAAACGTGATCCCCCGTTCGTCCTGCCCACGCTTCGAACCAGCTCGGTTGGGAGCGAGCTTCGCACCGGGGGTCCAGATGGCCGTCCTAGCGCCACGTCGAGCCGAAACCAAGAAACCCCACCCGCGATACGAGACACAGGCACCATGTTCTGAGCTAAAACAACTTTTGTGACTCTTGACCGGAGCTGGCTGGTGTCCAGCCAGCTTAAAAGTGTAAGCGAAGAGAATATCCGTCCATATGGAGCAGCATGAAGCTCCACCACTTCTCACAGATGACGCCCCTCCACTTCTGTAGCCCCAGATAATAGAGGGTGTCCCAGCCTGAATCGGGGGTGTGAAAATTAAATTCTCTCCAATGAGGGAGGACTCGGAGGCCATCTGATACCGGGAGTACGTAATGTGGGAACGGATGCGGAAAACCGGGGTGCAGGCGATTTTATTTTATTTTATTTTTTTAAAATTTTTGTTCTCAGATTGATATTGCCCCCCAAAAAATCTATTCAGGGCAGAGGGAGGAGGGAGTCTCCTGAAATATGAGTGCTCAAAGTGAACCTCAAAAGGAGAGTGTGCGATTGAAAAGGATTTTTGTCGGAGCAGTAATAGAAGGTGATGATTTGATAAAAGAATAACGTTTGCTTTCTATAAGTGATACATATATATATATTTTAGCTATAAATAAAGGTATATTTTTATTTTGAGTGTTAAAAAGGTAAAAAATAATCTGTAAACCAAAAAAATCAATCCAGTAAAAAATTGAAATAATCCAATAAAAACTCAAGGAAGGTCTAAGGGCAAAATCATTTGCTGTTGAGGATAACAGTGCTGCTGTGCTTTCTCTGCTCACAATTAGGCTGTGAAAATTTACTTTTTAATATGACAGAGAGAGGCTGCCTGAAAGTTCTCATGAAGCCGGTGAAGGAGGTGGGATCGCCTTTGTCGGGCAGATTAATTACCTTGCTGCCGCAGCGCAGAGGGGCCAGAAACAATATTCTGGTGCTCAGAGTCTTTGTACAGTGATTTAAGAGCAATTCTTTTTATTCTTCGGTCTGACTGCATAAAAATTTTGGAAGGAGGGAAGGAATCTATTAACAGCAACCAAAAAAAGAATAATAATCTTTTAAGAAACAGGACAAATAATTTCCTGAGCAAACTACCTGAAATTTATTCAGGCAGACAGCAATGTGATCTTAAACATTCACTTTGCATTAATCAACTTTGCCTCAGATGAAATGCTGGCAGATGGTAGCTATTCATTTTAAAAGTGACAGGTTTTCTTTACGTTTTTTGTATGGAAACCCCCCCTACACACACTCTTCCCTCCAAAAACTTTAGTTGTTTAATTTGTCCAACATGCTCCCCGCCCCCCCCCCTCCACCCCGTTATTAGGTAATTTCACAATTTAGATGGTTAAAAGAGGGTTTAGAGGCATTTCAGTGCAGGTTCCTACCTTGGAAGCCAATGAAAATTACATATATGATCTCAATTTTGGCAGAAATGAGATGAGAATGGTGAAGGGGAGGCAAGAGGAGGTGCAGGACCAGGAAGGGCGCTGGGTGATCTACAGAAATTGAGCTGGGAGTTGTCCCTTCGATTTGTGTAAATGATTTGCTGAGATTTCAGAAAAATATCCCGGTGAGACAAGGGTCGAACAGTTGGATTTTTCAAACTCCAGCGTGTGTTTTCCTTTATGTTCTCAAATGCTGGGTTGAAACCTTTATTTTTCTTTCTAAAATGAATTTTATGAATCACCTGGAGAATAGATATATTTACATTACTGGCAGTAAAATGTAATGAAATTGGGCATTATGAGTCAGTACTTCTACACTTAGGATTTTAATGAGTATTTTATCTGTCCTTTAAATGGTTGCTGTGTATATATTTTATTTCTAGATTAGTTATGGATTACATTTCTACTTTCAAATAACAAACGTATACAGTACTATATTATAAAGAATGTGATACTTTCTTCAGTTTGTTGTCATTCTAGTCCATAACACTAATTCAATCTTCCAAAGGGAAAGAAACAAAGCTTTTGCTTTGCATCTAATAAAGAGAAAAATCTTGACCTTTTTTTTATTTTTTTTCTCTAGTGCTACTTTTTTCCTGATTTCAATTTTTTTCTTTTTTTCTACCTAAGAAATAAATAATACAAATTTTGTCAGATACTTGGTTTGCACATGATTTGAATTTATAGCTTTGTATTCCAGTGTTGTAAATAACTTGCTTTCTTAATGAGTACTCACAGCTTGGCTGGGCTTCGTGAAATGGTGCATAATGAGAAGAAATTTTATGTTGGGCAAACTTGTTTTTTTAGGAAAACAATTTTGGGAGACCTCCCTTAATGCTTTTTTTTTTTTTTTAATTTTAAAGGGTGTTGTTTTAAACTTTTTTATTTTTAATCATTAACCTGAAAATATACTGAAGTTTGAAAGTCTTGGTTCAGGTAGTTGGGGATGACTTGGTTTCCAGTCTACACCAGACCAAGAATTCAGTTACCTTTAGATACGTGGTGCAGCCCGAGTTGCCCGTACGCGAGAGCTCAGTTCCCTGCTCAGCTCGTGTCGCTTCCACTCTTGCCAAAACTTCTCACCTGGTCTCCTCTGGCTACAGCGGCTGTGACCACAGGGTAGGGGTTTTCTCTGAGAAGCTGGGGTGGTGCAGGCTGGAAGTTCAAGTGGTATTTCAGCAGATTTACCCCTCCAGCTGTGAGCTTTCGGCATCTGCTGAGGGTGTCTGTGGGTTTCCTGGCGCTGACCAGGTCTGTGGTCACTGCAGAAAATGATGTCTAAGGTGTTTTCTGGTTTTATCTCCTTGATTCCTCTGGGATTACAACTGTATACAGATCTATAAAGTGCACAGGACAATGTAGGCAGGTGATAACCTGTTAAGGAGTAATGGAGCTTGTTAAAGTTGTGGAAGGGTCGTGGAGTGAAGCACTGCTCCTGATCCAACCTCCACACACCATGTTATTTTAGTATTTTTTACGTCAGACTAGGTTTAGCCTGTTTCTTAAGGACTCAGTGTCCATCTGATGAGGCTGGATCCTCGTAAGAGAGGTGATGCTCTCCAGGAGCATCGTGTCCAGGTGTAGTTTTATGGACTGGATCCCTTCACATAATCATGGAGACCACTCTGGTGTGAGCTGCGGTGTGCTAGGGGAGGGTGGTTGTGAGCTGGGGGGTTGCTTCATAAAAGCTCCTCTACATCACACCGAAAGGAGGATCTAAATTCACACATAAAATACTTGATTTTGCAGATTCTGATGTCGTTTCTTCGCTAACCCTACAACATATATACCTAGGCTGTAGCTTAATTACAATCTATGTGCCAAATTAGAGTGCAATGGAACGCGTTTAATTTGAGTACTTTGGGGGTGTCGAAAGTCCATCTCTTTGATCAATCTATTTCCTCCTTCTCTTACACTGCTCAGCCCAAGTATCTTAGGAAACATACCTGTTGTGTTTTAAATAATAACAATTAATTTACTTTCCCTTCACAAAAATATTGAGTCTATGTAAATTATGCCTATTCATTTGAATTTCATTGACAAATATGAAGCAACTAAAAAGGTGGTGGGGTTTTTTTTTGGTGTTCATCATTCTTTAATGAAGATTTTCACAATTTCGTTCTTCCTTTGGACAGTATTTCCCCTTTTTTGCCTTTGTCCTTTGTCTCTGTCTTTTCTTCCCTTCCTCCTGCAGCTCTACTTTGATGCTCTAGTGGACACAGTCATTTTCAAGAATGCTTTCTATTGCAGAGCACTAATTTTTTTTATTGTTTATGTTTATAACCTTGCCTGCTTATTCATAATTTTTTGGTTTAACTCTCTTAATTTCCATTTTAGTCGTTGCCTAGTGGAGCTTCTCTTTCTGTCTAATGGTAACTAGAGGGAAGAATGAAGAAAACAGCAGTGCACACAACATCAAAAGCAGGTTTTCTTTTTCCAGAATTTTTTTTTTTAAAAATATACCTGTTAACATTATTTCTAAGAATTACCATGAGGAAAAATATATGCAGAGTGGGCGTAATGTTTCTCTCACTAATTTTACCTGATGTAACTACTTATATTGTTTAAACTATTTATCAAGTGGTAATTATAAGTAAAACAATAGAAAAGTTAATTCAACTTTAATTTTTGTTGCAGTTAAGTGATATTCCTATGACAAGTTTTCATAGAATGGCCTAAGCTTGAAGGGACCTTAGAGATCATTTTAATCCAGCCTCCCTGCCGCCGGGGATGCCACCTCTCGACTAGATCAGGCAACACATTAATTTATGTTTTCTTTAAAAGTGATACTAGTAGTTTAATGTAACATTCTGCATGCAGTGAAGATATGTGTCTGTTTGGAATATGGAAAGACCTCATGGAATTACCTGATAACATGAACAAATTTTTGAAGGAATTTTTGAAGGTTTTGATACTATGTATATTATATATGCAAGAATTAAAAAAAAAAAAAAAGAAGAGTAATTTGAGAACATCTGCAACTTTTTATTTATGTAACAGAATATCCCATTTTTAATTAAAGATGGAATTTAAGAATGATAAATGGGACCATTATCTAGTGGCAGTTAGTTTGCAGGCATTTTTTTCCTACTGTTCTGCAGATTGCTGCGGGTTTGACAGTGCCCTTGGCTTTTGTGAGCAAAATGCATTTCCTGCTCATGACAGAATAGTTGTAACTCACTAAACATGGAACAGTTTTCATGCGTAGCGACATCTCTATGTTTAAACCCTGGGGAACAGAATTATTTTAAGCTATGCATATGCAGAAATTTCCTGGTAATCAATTTTATTAAAAGCATAAAAAGCTAAAATTTTTATATTTTAAATTTGGAGAAATAGCACTAAAGATACTAAAACTATGCAAGAGGAGGAGATGAGTTTGGGAGGAAATTGTGACGGAGTTGTCTTTTTTTTTTTTTTTTTTTTTTTTTTGGAGTGAAAGGATTCCTAAATTCACTTAGGAGGATTTCTCTTGTTATTACTCTGCTGTAATAAATTGTAGATGCGTCAAAACTAGATATTATTTCTGAAGGAAGTACTGGAGTACTCTATGCGCTGCTGTTCACGGTGCCAGGAGCAGCTTCTGTCTGCCTTGTAGCCATTGACAAAAAAAGGAATATGTGCTTTAGACCTGTTTTCCTTCAAGGATGTCTTGACAGAGGCTGAGGCTTGTGTTGGAGGTTGATAGGTGGATAGAGCGGGGTGAAGGTTTTGATTAGATTGCAGGGGTTCTCTGCGAACGGCCTATTTTGTCATATATGGCAGGCTTTTGAAGTTTTTTGGTCAGTGGTAGACTGACATTTTCCTTGGTTTTCTTTTTTTTTTGACTTTGGCCCTTAAATTACTACTTTGATGTTATCCGAGACTGAAGTTCATTTCAAACTACTGTTAGAGCCACAAGTCTTATCTGTGTGTTATCAGATGGGGGAAGAAAAAGAAATTGAGTGGGTGCTTTGGGAGTACCTTGAGTTAGCCTGGTGATGCCAGCAGGTGTTCTGCATCTCTTCGTATTGCTGACTCTCGGTTATCCCAGGAGCAGACAGTGACTTCACACCTGCCATTGAATCATACAGACCATGCCTGAGGACCTGGTTGGTTTAGCCTTTTTTTCTCCAGTACTTTCACCAAACAGAAGAGTTCAGTTGTCCAGGATCAACTGACCATTGTGTTTACTGATCTCTTTAGATGATGTCTTCAAGACAGAGGTGGTGTCTTCAAGACAGAGAGTGGTCTTGCATTGAATTAATACTTCTACTAGTGTAGGCTGAAAAATGTACGCTTATATTTTTTCCATATCAATACAGAAAAATATATAGATCTTAGCATGCCATGCTATGTTGCGTGGAGTATACATTCAGTATTAAAAAGTAAGCATTTATACTTCTAAAATACTAATTTCCAATGCAAAGCAGTTGCATGGAAGGTCATTGACATCGTGGCTTATGTGGGGTTTCTGGGATTCAGTCATGTTTGAAGACAATAATTATGAGTTCTCAGGCATTTTTTCAAGGGACTGTTCTTAGTTTACATTTTTACATGACCCTTTTCTTAGGTACTGGTTGGAAAAAAGTGAAGTATAAAATAGTTTTCTTGTGCCTTCAGGAGATGCATGGGTGGGTGATGAGGCCGATGCGTTCAGGGCATGGATGCAGTCGGTATGGCTGAGTGAGTGGGGTCAATGGATTGGTGGCTGGGAAAGAATTTGAGACACTTCTGGGCTTCCTGTGTTTTTTAGCAGTGTAACAGATTATTTCAGTTGTTGAGATGAGGCCTGACAGCTGCTCTGCGAACTCCAAATAAAACAGAGGCCTGAACTTTCATTACCTCGAGCATCTCCCTCTGACCATGGATGTTGCTGGGGCTTTGCGTGTCTCTTAACCAGTAGTCTCTGAATGCACGGTTGATATAGAGCAATAACAAGAAGGGTTTTTATTGAGTAAGATGGAATTCGGAGAAAATGTTGTTACCTATTAATTACTGGGTGTGCTAAGGCTCTAAATCACAAAGAGGAATGTAGAAAAGCTGTGCACATTTGCTTCGTGTTTCCTGGTGGAGGAGAACAACTCTTCAGCCACACTCTGCATCGCTGTGACATTTACCTTCCTGTTATCTCTTGAGCTCGCTTTTCCACAGTGTATTTTCGTCCATAAATACCTTTGTTTAATTGATTTTTTTTTTTTTTTTCCCCTCCCAGCATATACTGTGGAATTTAAAACTGGTAACTTGCTTAACTCTTGCATGTAATATCTTTAATTTTCTCTGTAAAATACAGAAGGGTTTGTAGTGTGAGGGGTGGTGTATTTAAGGTAGATATTCTATCTTTTTGCAGATTGCCGGTATTAAACACCAGAGACCATGAAGTCCAACCACACTTCTCCTATTAGCTGTACTTCTGAAGTATTTGTTTAGTTTTTTCCTCAGATGGGTAACCAATATGGAACATTCTGTCCACAGAAGTCTTATTAAAGAGGTTAGAGCATCCTGCTAATTAGGAAGAACTAATTAGGCAGATTGTTGCGCCTGTAACCAGAATTTTGTATTTTAATGGATTTTGAAATGTGATATACTTGCTTTTCCTATTGTAAAATACACTTTTAAATCTCAGAAAATAGTCTTCTTGAGGATGTTACGTGCTGAGAAAGCAGCAACATTTAAAATTTTGAATTTATTAAATAAACTGTAGGAGAATATATGCTATAAAATTGGTGAAAAACTTAATCCATACCAGCTCCTTTAGTGTTTTGTTACCTTTCTGTTGGTAGATTTAAGGTGTTTTTTTTTAACTGCCCCAAAGAGGAGCTGGATTAAGTTCATGTGAAGAAACAATGTAATTTGTAGCTGTGTTAAAATTAGATTTAGATGCTGCGCAAATTTGTCTTTGGCTACTTGAAGCTAAAATTCATTGACGGCTGTTTTGCTGCGTCTTGGGAAGCTTATCAGGTTTGAAGCTGGATCAAACCCATTTTGCGAGTGATCTTTCAGTCGGGAAGCTGAAAAATAAGCCCACTCTGGAAGCAAAACCATTGGCCTCGTTGGGTTTTCATGGTTTACATCTTAATTTCTGTTAGGTACAAATGACTGAAGTATCTGCATGGGGCCATGCAGAAAGCAAAGGGTGTTTGTGGCTGGGGAGAAAAAGACTGCTTTGAGAAACACTTAAAAAAAAATTATATAT
>NW_009715134.1:0-27185 GCF_000703405.1 Apaloderma vittatum
TGCCGGGTTGAACCCCTCCAAAGGGCTGTTGAAAACGCGTTTATCACCGTGCTGACTTCCCGCCGCCGCGCAGATGGGTCGGTGAAAGGAGCAGCTTGGTTTTGTTCTTTTGTTGTTTTTTTTTTATTGCCCTGTGAAAAAATATAAACGTTGATTTATTTTTTTAAAGTTTTTTGGTAGTGTGCGAGGCATATGGGAAAAAATTTGCTCATTAAGCTTCTTTTTTTAGCATATATTTAGAAAACTTTCAGGGAACCTCTTCTCTATAACCTTTTCCTTTTTTTCTTGAATGAAAAAGTGAAACATTTAAGGTTTTTTTAGCTAATTTCAGCTGCTTTTACTTCATTGAAAAGCATATGATGGCATGAAATGAATGACATGCAACCCTTATTTGCAGCTAATTTTCGGGCTTCTACAGAAAAGCCGTGAATATAAGTTCTCAAACTAATGGTAGACAGTGGCATCAGGAGGATAAAACAGGGCAGGAATAAGTTCTGTTCTGCAAATTGTTATGTAAAATCTAGTTACATAAAACCCAAACTGTTCAGACATCATGAGCGTAGGTATTTAAGGTACGTTGTCATTAAAAATACTTTTGCAAAGTGCAACGTCTCTGCTTTCTACCATGAACTGACACTCATAATTTATGTTAAAAAATGATCAAAGAATTATGCACAAATGTAAGTGTACACCGTGTGGGGCCCATACTTCTGCTTTCTTGTAAACTTGAATGTCCTACAACGCATAAAAATGAAATGCTCTACTAGCCCTTCAGGAGTGCCTGGGCTTGCTTTTGTCTGTTTTGTGTGAAGCTGGACAAAGTGTTGGTAGTTCTTGGTTTTGTTTGAACATGTTTGTATTTTATATCTATGTTTGTGTCATGCAAGATAAAATACCTAAGTGAAGTACTATTCCTTTTTTTTTTTCTTTTTTGCTTTAAGGTGGGTATTGTTGGGTTTTTCTCACTTCCATTTTGGTAAAATGACACCAGCACCAGCTTCTGGCCACTGATCTACACAGGAGGATGTTTTGGCCACTTGAGCTTCCTGGGAGCTGCTGTGCCACACGGGATTTAATTCACAAGTGCCATCATCTGGGATCTGGATGTCCGTGGCAAGGCAGGGGTCAGGACTAGTTTAACATCAGAGAAAAGTTTTGGACCCCTTCCCAGCCTCTGCAGAACTCTTTCCATTGCTCTGTTTTTGTTAACTTCTGCAAATATAACCACCTGTGGTGGTTAAAACTGGCATGGATCTGCAGGAGGAGGCAGTGGAAGGAAAGCTGACGCAGGCTGACTGTGGGTCTTTTGGCGACAGCACTGGTTTTGCTCTCCTGTTCAAGTGAGGTGGTGGTATAAAGGCTGATGTTTTCACCAGTGTTTCTCACAGAGGTGAGAGCAGGAAGGAGAAATGCTAACATGGAAACAGTTCATTTCATCAACTTTTATGGACTTTTAAATGTCACCTGGTTTTTAGATACAATTTTTTGAGGTATTCTAAGTGATGTTATTAAGAACCAAAGCCTTCCCTTTCCTTTTAAAGTCAGCTTTAATGCGAATAGGCTTAGAGCCGCACTGTCTCTCTCATTAGGTAGATTTCTAGGATGCAGAGGGAAGAGCAGCAGACTCCATTCTCCATCAAGTACCTTTGACATCAGTCTAGTGTTGTATGCAGTTGTTAATTTGGATGGAGGATTTCTGACATTAAAAGAAATCTGGTGGCATTGCAGTCTATCAGGTAGGACCGATCATAAAAAAAAAAATCTGTCTGTAGGACAGATTACCAAGGTAAGTGCATGCTGTAGCTTTTTTTTTTCTTCTGCTTCTAGATTTTACCAAAGTTAAGTGATGGAAGCATACCCTAAAGAAAAAAAAAATCGTCTTTGGGTCTTTGGCATTCATATTTGTGTGACATAATTTAGGATGTTCCAAGAAAAGCCATCAGCCAATTGCTTAAATACAGCAACAACGTCTACTGAAGATGGTGCTTCACAGAAAAAAGGCCATAGTACACGAATCCTTAGCCCAGAGGAAGCTGAGAAACTGGCAAAAGATCAGGTTTTGGTGTCCGAGTTCAAACAACTGAAACTGGAGAAAGAGGCACAGAAGAACTGGGATCTCTTTTACAAAAGAAACAGCACCAACTTCTTCAAAGACAGACATTGGACAACCAGAGAGTTTCAAGAGTTAAAAGCATGTCGGGAGGTGAGAGCTATACACTTCCTCAGTGAAAGATGGGATGGATTGTTTCCAAGTGATTTAATATTTCTGAAAGGCATTAGGGTACGACTGTTGAAGGTTAAGTTTGCAGTGTCCTCTCTTAATATTGAAGATACCTCATCAGAATCAGATATGTCCATTCAGTTTGTAAGAGAACGAAATCTGCGAATTTTTTTGGTGTTATAAAAGGACAACTTGTGTGTCTGTGATGTGGCACTTTCAGATGCAAGTTGGTGCACTTCAGAACACTACTTTAAAGAAAAGCATCCAGAATTACAGGCTAATTGCAAAACATTGTTAAGGGGACTAGCCAGATGCATCTGTTGTTCTTTATAGCTGAATGAAAGGCAAGACAGAAATGATACAACAATCTGTTGATTACTTAAGGGGTAGATGACTAAAGAAATAGTTATATATTCTAAAAAGATTTTAGTTGTGCAGAACTCTAGATTTCTGTTTCTTAGTGTCATATTATCCAATGGATGCCTAATTCAGTTTTTGAATCAATGGTAATTAAAATTAATTATAGCTTTTAAAATGCTGTTTGAACAGTGTCCCTGCTCATATCATGCAGAAAACAGAAATGTGCTTTGTCTTGGATTTCTTCCTCCTCAGTTTTCAGATCAGAAACTGACCATACTGGAAGCGGGCTGTGGGGTTGGGAACTGCTTGTTTCCACTCTTGGAGGAAGATCTGCATATTTTTGCATACGCCTGTGATTTCTCTCCTAGAGCTGTTGAGTATGTGAAGGTTGGTGTGATATTTGGGACTTCTTTTAGAGTGTCCTTAGAAGCCTCTGCAATTACAAATGACTGGAACAGCAGATCTCTCTTGCCTTCCTTTTATTAAGAAGTATAGCAAAGTTTTTGCCAAAAAACGGAGACCGATCCATTTCAGTGGATCTCCTATACAAGAAGTAGAATCATTGCTCAAAACCTAGTTTTTCAGTGTCAGATTGTAACATTACAGTAATACTTGTATATTACTTGAATGGTTTGTGAAGACCATGTTTTTTGGGAGTGCTACTATGTATCTGCTGATGGTGCAGTATTGTTTGGGACAGAAGTCTGCCCTTGTTGTGCAACTGAGAGATTCCCAAGGCGAACCTTGAAAACAGGGCTATGGAAGTTATTGTTAAGGAAATTTGTAGCCTGATTAGAAGAAATAGGTTTGTTTATACATATTCATAGGTGGGTGGTAGTGCAGTCCAAAGAGAAGTCATCCAGCAAGGTTGGTGGAGGCTTTGGGCTTTAAAAGCCTCCTAGCCTATAAAATTTGTAATTATAGGTAAATTTTTGTTATGTGAAATCATTCTCTTTTGGGATATTTGCATATCTTGTGGGAAAGATAGGAAGAAATAGATGTGACAAATGGGAGAGGACAGTAGATCTGTGGGATGCCACAGCTGCACTGCAGGGTGAGGTTGGGCTGAGTGAGTAGTCTGGGTTTGGGATGACTTAGTGGTGGTGGCATCCACAGCTCTTGCTGAACTTCTTTCTGGCCAAGACCAGGTTTGCTTTTACCCAGCAAATGGGTGGGCTGGAAGAGTGCACCTGCATGTGATCTGATGTGAACCCAAACTGTTTAGTGAGCAGCAAAGAATTTCTGATTGCATTAGTCACCTATTGGAAGTGTTTGTCACTATGTTTTGTGCCTCTCTACTGATTAGTTTTTGCAAGTTTTTACTCTTTTTTTTTTTTTTTGCAATAACAAATGCTGCTACTTTTCAGTGAAAGAATCCTCTTAATTTCCCTAGAAAAATGCCTTATACAGTACTGAAAGATGTAAAGTGTTCCAGTGTGATCTTACCAAAGATGATCTTCTAGAAAACATACCAGCGGATTCTGTGGATGTTGTCACACTCATATTTGTTCTCTCTGCCATTCATCCTGACAAAATGCATCTTGTCTTAAAGAACATCTACAAGGTAAAACCACCTGATTTTACAGCATTTCAAGCACTTTCACTCTTCTTAGCTTGTAAGTATGTTGTTGGTTTGTTTGGTTTTTTTAATTATTCTAAGAAAATAAACCCTCTTTGTAATGGTGATCTTTAATACTATATTTCATGGATGTGTGTAGTTAGTTCACCTAGTACATGGGACTACAATATGATTTAAAATGGTTTTTTACCTCACTTGGTATTGTGAGGTGTTTGCATTCTGGCCTAAGGCATGTCATCAACAGAAAAAAAAGGTATTTTTGACCTGTGACTTGTGCTCCTGGGTTGTGCCTACAAATAATGTTTATGGATTGGAGAAATGTCTGTGTTGAGGAGGTGTGAATGTGCCAGTGAACAAAATTAACTTCCAAAACATAGTGACTTGCAGCTAGGATGTTACTGTTACTGGTAAACATGCTTATCTGTCCTGATTTACAGGCAAGGTGTTCCAACATTAATCCAGAGAGACTCATCTCCCTAGAAGCAATTAAAAAAAAACCCCCTCAAGCCCACAACCCATCTTCCTGAAAGTATTCCTTTTTTTGCTTTGTTTTTTTTTATTGCAGCAATTTTCATTCTCACGTGAAAAAAGAAATGTCACAGTATTCTAAGTTTTATTGTTAATCAATAAGCAAAATCAGGTGCTAGGCTATATTTACTACCCAAAAAAGAAAATGCCCTTGAAGAGCTTAATTTTTGTTGTTAAATTGTGCATTTTCTTTTTTCTTCGTATCTGAAATGTGTTGCAAAAAGCCTATTTAGCTGATTGGTGCCCAGAGATGCGTCTTAAAACTATTTGTAGTCTGCTGTTCATGGGAAGGCATTTTTAAAAGCACACAGTCTGGTTTATATACAACTTTTTTATTGCACAGGGAATGAATTCAATATATATATGTATGTAATTTCAATATTGAATGTGTTAGGATTTCTTGTCTTAGTTATATGTGTGCGTGCCTGTATATGTATACAAATTAATATCTCTCTCAATTTACCTTATTAAAGCATCTATGTGGTATGTGACAGGTATTGAAACCAGGCAAGTGTGTCTTGTTCAGAGACTATGGACTGTACGATCATGCAATGCTCAGGTTTAAATCTGGCAGCAAACTTGGAGAAAACTTTTATGTTAGACAAGATGGCACAAGATCGTATTTTTTTACTGAAGGTAAGATGAGCTGTAGAGTGCTTTATTTTCTGTGAATCTTCTGTGTAAGCTTGCTTCAGGGAATTGCCAACATGCCTGTGGAATTTTTGTTCTACATAGATGAACTGTTAAATTGTGGTCCACTTCATTTGCCATCCCTTTTGAGAGGAAGAGGATATTTAGACTGGCAGGACTTTTGGGAGCAGTTAATTGTTTACAAGCTTCTTGTATATGCTCTAATGGACAAACAGCAGCGGTTTCTAACTGCAGAATTTCATTCAGATTTGTTATCCAAGGGTAAAAGACCAATGTTCAGTGGCAGAATTGATCATCTTCATGAAACAACTAAGCAGTTACCTTGGCATCATTCTTTATGCAAGGCTGTTCCTGGTGTACATGGTGAGGTCTGCTGAAGTCAATGTTTTCTAAAGCAGAACAGTGCCGAGAAGCTTTTGCAAAAATCCTGCTCAGATAGCACTGACTAGCTATGGTCACTCTGTCTTCTGTTTGTATTTTTTTTTCAGTAAAGGTGATCCAAAAAACATTTCCAAGTGATACAGTATTTAAACAGTTTTTCCTTCAGTGCTTATAATGCTTTAGGGAGGAAGATAATTATTGCAGTTTACTGGTGGAGCATTTGAAGCACAGAGACATGCAGGAATCTGCTTAGACTCTCACAGTGAACTGTAGTTATAGCTTGTATTCTAACTCCCAATTCCTCATGGTAAACTTCAGTGAACTATTACATCCCTCTACACAATGCCCTATAACTGATAATAAGAGCTGTGTATTTATTTCTGTGGGGCTTTTTGTTCTTTGTCTAAAGCAAAATACAGGAACTGAAGAGACCGATTTGGAGCCAACTAAATGTTGTTCATGTTTTATGACATTACATGTTACCTAATTGCTTCTGATATATAAAACCCATTAATCTTGTCTGAGCTCTCTCTATTCTCTATAGGACAATGACGAAATCTAAAATAATGCAGGCTGTGCTGAAACTTCATTGAAGCATTTCTAGAACTGTTATTTGTTGAGTGATTTTTAGGTCTGTGTTAAGCAGTTGGCTCTTAGAAAGAAAATGGATGTTAAAGGGAACAAATAAGAGACTGACCTAGCTGTGGAATTTTAAATTCCATTTTTATTGTGTAAGAACTGTTTCCGAATGAGACGTTCCTTGCTAGTATGCATGTTTGCTTTGGGGGAATAATTGAGATAGGGAGGAGGAGGAAAGAAGGAAGAAAAAAGATAATTTATCTTATATTACTCATGTTAGCAATTGTTTTGCCATGGGCTGGCATGTCACCTGTCTCATGGACCACTTCGGCTCACATTTTGAGCACTGAAAAAAAATGCTGTGTCTGTTTTCTATCAAGTAGTGCAAGTTTAGAATGTCCCAGATTTATTGTTGAATTATCGCCTGAGTAAATGAAACAGGAAAGGACAAGGGTGAATTTTGATTACCATGACAAGTCAGTAGCATGAGCAGCCCTCTGTGCTGCATAGGTTGCCCTGTTTGTGAGGTGCATCTGCCTTCTCTGAGGGGGAGATGCTTTGAGTAGGATTCTTTTGTTCATGGAAGACACTTTCAGTTTTCACTTTGCCATTTTGTCCTTTCTTCTGTTGAGCGATGGCATGTGAATGCCTGGTATCGCAGGGTGATATCCTTCCTCAGGCAGACACAGGCCTGCAAGGCTGGTTTACCTTGGAAATAAGTGATACATTCAGCTAGCAAAGGTGAGCTGCACAAGGTGAAAATGCCCTGGTGTCAGTCACAAGGGGAATGACAACGCTCAATAAGAGTACGAGACGTGGTAAGTTTTGGAAATGAAGCTGAGTAACTAGCTTAAGCCCTAAGGTTTTGCAAATCGTATTGCTTATGTTGATGCTTCTAAGGATCTGTATTGGTTTTTATTAGGCAGTCTGCCTGCATAGAACAGCTTGAAATCTGAAGGCCCTTGTGATTTTCATGCTGAAACACATACGAACATACGCTTACCTAAATGCCAACTAGTGTTTTAAAAATAACTTAAACATAATATTTCAATTTTTTTTCTAATTCTCTTCCAGAGTTCTTGTCACAGCTTTTCAAGGCTGAGGGATATGAGCAAGTGGTCAATGAATATGTGCAGCGAGAAACTGTCAATAGGAAAGAAGACTTGCGTGTTCCAAGAGTGTTTCTTCAAGGCAAATTTCAAAAGCCTTTCAGTAAGACCTAAGTTCGTGCTGATTAGCAACAGCACTGCTTGTTTGAAATGGAAGCTAGCACGTAGTTTTTTCCTTGTGTGTGCTAATCTTTCTGGCAAACCAGAATTTACTGCATCCAGTGCCTCTTATTGGTTTTTATCCCCTGATACGAAGTATTAATGCTATTTGTGATTCAGATTTAAGATGATTTAGTGATGCAGGCAACCTGTTGAGCATTTGTATTCCTGCATCTACAGTAAATCCTGTGCAGCATTGTTGGAGGATCAGATAAAGCAGACTAAATATGATGAATTTTAAGCATTAGTTTTCATTAATTATCAAAATTGTAATTTTAATTTTTAATAAAAACTGTTTTTAAGTAAGTATTCTGTGTTTCCTTTCATGTATGTTTTCTGTGACTTGTTGAAGTTAGTGTTTCATCTGCTTTCCGTACCTCTAAGACTTCTGAGTATAATTTCTCGGGTACAGGAATGAAACAGACTTGGTGAGTGGTATAATGTAAGCTCCTTTTGTATTTTAATAATGAGATCTTTTTAATGTGCTCAATATTGAGATATGTAAATAAGTGTTTATATTCTAAGTAATGCAGATGATATAAATAACATTTTATGCTTTAAGTGAACTGTTAGAGGATCAGGTTGTCTTTATCCCTAAGTAATTTCAGATGTTCTTCATTTGATGTGCAGAAATAGTTAAAGGTTTTGCAAGCCTGTTTCCAATTTGGAACTGAAATCAGTGAGTCAGTAGTACTTTATTTTGTATCAAGTTGTAGTCAGCTGCTGCTTTCTTTAATTCTTAATTCTTTCCCATCACTCAGGAGAGGTACTGGTCTTTGTTCTTATCACTAAAAGCCACTGTCTTGATGCTGTGGCTCATAGTCTGCCATGGAATTAACTGCTTGAAGGAACTTCCATCCTTTTCTTTCACCAGCCCTGGCACTTTGCACTGCAGAACCTCCTCTTCGTTCTCAGACAATCTAATCTCAGAACCACTTCTGGATCTTGAGCATTTTGAACAGTTGCTCTTGCAGCAGAGGAAGCTCAGGCGTATCTGGAGACTTGTGCAATTGGCTGTGCTGATCTTTTGTAATGTACATGGGTTACAACAGGTAAATTCCAATAAAATATTAAGAGTTTTGTGTGCGTGTAAGGAAGGACAGGGCCCAGAGAGGCTGTGGAACCTCTGTCCTTGCAAATGCTAGGAAACTGACTACAAAGGCTTGAGCAACCTGTGACTTCATTTGCTGCTGGCCCTATTCTGAGTAGGGATTTAACTTCTTGCAGTACATATTAGTATGGGATTGATTGACATCAGTCAGTGATTCCACTAGACTTTGGTGTTGCTAGATGACTCAGTCGTGTCCATCTGATGTGGACCAGAGGTGAATATTTACCTCTTTTTATGACCAACATTAGGTCCGAGATGTGATAAGGGTTTATTTGGGGGCATTTTTTCGGTGTTCTTAATGCTGGCTGCATGCAGGGAAAGAAGTACTAACTTTTCAAGCATAAAGCCTAATGTTACAAAGTTAACAGATTTCTTTTTTTTTTAACAATTTAAAGCTGCCAGAGGTCTTATCTAGTTATGTTTTATTTGTAAATTTGCAGCAGGTCACTGCTTTAAGTCAAGGCACCATGGCTTTTTTTGGTGTGATACGATGAGCTCCAAAGCTGGATTTATAGTACCATCAAACTTAATCCTCAGAGGAAAAAGTGGTTAAACCACACAATTATCTTAATGTCTCCTAATGGCTCTTTGAGGAGGTTTATTACATGACATTTCTCTCTCTTGTTTTTTTTTTTTTTAAGTATTGTCCTGGAGATTGTGCAATCCATTAGCATTTTTTGCCTAATAATATTTATAGTAAATGAAAATACATGTTTAAAAGAGATATAACAATGATAGCATTAATATCAGCAGTTGTCATTTTGTGGCTTCCCTTAGCAAATGTTTGTCATTAGTAGAGCAGTTCTGCATTGACTGTGTGCAGTCTGGGCTCTGATTTTTAGTGGTGTTTGAGCCCTGTAACACTGAGCTCCTTACAGGACTGAGTGTTTGGTCCTTCTGGAGCGCACAGCACAAAAATGAAACTGAAGGGTTGCCTTGCGTGGCACCATGTCACTTTGCCATGTCATTGTCAGCATCTGCAGAGGCAAGTACACTGAACTGGGCATCCCAAGAAGGAAATGAAATGTAGGCAATTGCTAAAAATATTAATCGGAAGGTTTGAGTCAAGCCAATGGACTTGGCTGCGGACAGACATTGACTTCATTTTTACAACAGACCAGCTATTGCCTGAGTAATAATACACTTCTTTTGTGGCTGACTATAGCTTCAGTGTTTCTGTGTACTTCTACTTCACTCTTTGCATACCTACTCATTAAGCAGAGAGCAATATTTCTAATTCTTTTTAGTTCTCTTTCAGTCTGGTTTCCAGTCAGACCTGGAAAATTAAGTAGCATGCATTAGCGCCTCTGCCAGAAAGACCTTCTGCTCTAGTTGTCATAAAGCAGAGGTGGCTTTGAGATGAATCAGAAAGCTTTATATGGTTTCTTTACTTCTGTTTCCGTGAACTCTCGATCACTGCAAGTTTTTCTAACTGTTTTAAAGTTCAAGGAAGCTGAGTCAGCTTTAAGAAATCCTTGGCTTATAGTATAAGATCCAGTAGCTGATGGGGTGCACGTGGCTGCTGTAGTGCCAAGTAAAGTGAAGGTACTTACCCTCCCCAACCCTTCAGCCTTTCCAAGCTCATGGTGGAGGCACATCAGACTATGTGCTGAAGATGCCTGTACCTAGTCGTCTTACCTGAAGAGCTGTCCTTAGGGAGATGTGGTAATGAGGGTGAATAGCATCAAAAAGACTCAAAAAAAATATATATATACACTGAATTGTGCTCAGCTTGCACAGACATGCTACTTTGCTGTGATTGTGATAAATGTCTTGATTGTTCTTGATTTCAAGTTGTCTTCACTCAATGGGGGCTGCTGAGACCAACTCAGTTGTCTGTACAAGACCTTCCTTTTGTTTGCCTTTGAGCTAGCTGCTCTGTCAGACAAGCATAAGTAGTAACCTGCTTCATGCCATCACTCTGCTCCAAGCAGTATTTAGAATAGAATAACTATTGAAGTAGTGTGACTATGAAAACCCTGTGTATTTATGTATTTTTTTATTTTTTTAGTGGTTTGATGCATTGTGATTACGCTCTCTGATGTTTAATAAAGTATGAACTCCGGTTAAAAGTTTTTCTGTGGTTAGGGAATCCTAAATGTCACTTTCCAGCATGGGATTTTGGGCAGCCTGTTCCAGCATGTTGTGAGGGCGACAGAGCACTGGCACAGGCTGCCCAGGGGGGTTGTGGAATCTCTTTCTCTGGAGGCTTTCAAAACCTGCCTGGATGCATTTCTGTGTGATATACTCTAGGTGACTGATCTTGCTTTAGCAGGGGAGCTGGACTAGATGATCCAGCTCCAACAATTGTGAGATTCTCTCGTGACCCCTGCTGGAATCAGACAGCATATATTAAGCAGTGGTAATGCGGCAGCGCCTCAGTGAGGGCATGAGTAGTATCTGCCTGTTGGCTATTTTCATCAAATTTACAGAAATATGTCTTTGAGTCTTCTGACATTTCATGTCCGTTACTGTTTTGTCATATTTGGTTGATACTGTCCAATGTATTTGACAACAGCCTAAGACTAGACAAATTCACATGTATATTGTGTGCAGACTGCACCCATGGGTAAGCTTTCTTACCTTAGACATAGGGGCTACAGAGAAAAATCTGTTTAACCTTTACAGTAGTGGTATCACAGCGGATTTTGTGCAGTTCGTTTGATAACTAAAAGGCTATTTCTGAGCATCTTTCTAGTACCTGAAGGTTTCTTGGATTCCAAAGGCAGAATATCTAAGCAGTTAATACAACACTATCCACATGGTTCATTGTACATAATTTCTGTGAAACAAAGTGCTGTAAAAGTGGGATCTGAAACTGCGGCATCTACATGCCTCGGCAGCCAACTGTTGAACAGACAGCCTTGGTGTCGTTGGAGAAAACCAGCAACAGCCCTGGTGTTGTTGGAGAAAACTGGCAAATGAAACCTGAAAGGTCATTTACAGGCCTAACTCATGTTCTTTTTTCTCTTGATCTGATGTACAGTTTATACATCTGTATATATTGATATACAGATTACCAGTGTAGGGTAATTAACTGGTAGGGTTATTTGAAAGATATATATGTTTGGGTTTTTTTTAGAGAGGATATCAGTGTTAAGAATCAGTTTGTGAAGGAAAAAAGGTAAGATTATGTTTAAGCTTCTAGGGGCAAAAAAAAGTTTTTTCAGTTTTACAGGCTAGGAGTGACACACAATTGAAATGAGTTGCTCATCTAAAAGGTGAAATTTTGAGAACAAACACCTGCAGTGTCTTGCTACTGCAATTTGAAAGGCAAGGCTGCCATTCCCAACTTCATCTGACTTCCTTGAGAGCTCTTGCAACTCCAATATGGCAAAGGGAATTGCACTTTAGGACAGAAGATCTAATGCATCTCTCCTTGCTGACCCTTGATTTTGGAAAAAGAGGACCCACTGATACAACCAAACCTGTGCTGTTCTCTGCCTGATCTCTCCTGTATTTCCAGTCTGTCCCTGGTCAGAACACAGCAAATCCACCGCTCGTGGACTCTGTGGGGTAGCTGGAGAGCTGGTGATCCCTGTGTTTGGCAGCCTGCTGGATTTACAGCATAAACTGTTTATATTCTATAGTTGTAGTGCAACCTTGTCTTCCACTGCTTTGTGAAGCCTGGAGGAAGAAGAAACATAGGATGGTTGTTTTGGGTTTTTTGTTTGTGTGGTTTTTTTGTCTTTTGTTTTGTTTTGGTTTTTTGTTTGTTATTTTTTTAAAAAAAAAGCTGTCCTAAAAAAGGAGGGAAAGCTTGTCTGTCAGGGCTGGTTAGCAAAGTCTGCAGCTGACAATGTATGTATTTTTTGAGTAAGGGCAACATTAAATATTGTTTGCAATGCAGTGGAAAAGGAATAACTTCTCTTACCACCAGCTGTACTGTAAAATAAGTTTATTTTCTCTAGTCTGTCTCTACTTTGTGAAGCTGTTATCTGGCCTGGTTGGAGGCTTAGTCTCTAGGTTTATGCCTAAATGTAGAGCTCATACCGTGAACTTACTTATTTGTGCAAAAGCTGGATTATTTCTTTTTCCATTTATCCTGCTGCATAGGCACAGACTAAATCAAAAGGGTGAAGGAAGGGTTTTGTCCAGAAGATGGCACTACCCACTAACCAGTGCTACCTTCCTTTTCACCCTAGAGCTGCGTTGTCAGCATCCTAACCCGGTGGTAGGAAGAGCTGGTAATGAGTAACTACAGACAAGACAGCTAGAGGCTGTTCTTATATGCAGTTGTATTTTCATCTGCTTAAATAGCTCTTCGATCTTGAAGAAAGGGAACAAAAGGGGTTTTCTAAGAAAACATGATTCTCTCTAAATAACAAGTATCTCTGAGATGCAATGTTCTTAGCACAGTAGGAGGGAGAGTAAGGTGAGATATTATTATGGTTAATGGCATTTAGGATTCTAATTGCCTGTACCCATGAGGCAATCGCTTGTTGCACTGACAACTTGCAGTTTGCTTCTGTTTAATCTGAGTCCCGCTGAACTCTTACATTAGGAACTGCAATGACTTCAGGTACAGATTTCAAAATGCAGTGCCTTAATGCAATATTTTTTTTCAAATCATCAGAAACATTAGACCAATTTCTGCTTGTATGAACTGCTTCTGTTTTCTTCCCACTTTTGTTTCGTACATGAGTTGCTCTCCAGCTGAGCAGCCATTCAAGCAGAGCTGCATAAGATGCACATGACCAGAGAGGCTGTGTGTATCTCATTAATTACAGTGTGAAGTCAGCTGTAGTTTAGTTTGTCATTTTACGTCTTCTACTACTTCAGTAATCCACACCTTTATCTCCAGCAAGCTTTTTACCTTCTAGGGGAAAGACGAACAATAAAATAAAATTATATTTGCATCCTGCTGGCTTTACATATCACTTTAAACATTGTGTATTCAGTAAAATCCATCACCACTAATAAACAACATGTAAATTTCCCTCAAGTGCCTTTTAGGCACCAGTAATTCTTTTGGATATTAAATATTTGAATTAGTGTAAACAGTAATTATCTGGCAATGCAGAAACCAATTTGTAAAAGCACAGCCCCTCTCCTTGACTTTCTTATGCTTTCTTTTCTCTTTATTTAGGACCAGCTTATCCCTGTTTTTTGCACAGATGCGTGGAATCTGCCAAGCCAAATATAAGGAGCTCTGTGGAGAGGCTTCCTGGAGTGAGATCTGTCACCAAGTGAAGCACAGAGGCTGTATCGTGATGGTTCCTCCCCAGCAGCTGGATGGCAGGCACTGGGATGCACTGCCCAGGGAAGTGGTGGAGTCACCGTCCCTGGAGGTGTTTAAGGAAAAGCTGGATGTGGCACTTAGTGCCATGGTCTGGCCGATGTGGTGGTGTTGGGTCATAGGCTGGACTTGATGATCTCAGAGGTCTTTTCCAGCCTCAACAATTCTGTGAAATGGAGCAGATTAAGAGCTGCTTTCTCCTACTTTCCAGGACAGCGGTGAAACTAACGGGTATGTTCAGCCCCGGAGAAGTGTCACAAAGGATTCTCTCCAAAACAGACAGCCTCTTCAGGCACAGTTCTTACCTGGCCCTTCTCCAAGCATTGTGCCTGTTTACTAAGTCATCTGTTTACTAAGTCATGGACTTTCTTGCTCAGGGCTGCCTTATTTATTACCAAGGGCCTGATCCTATAAAATGCTGAGTTGTGCTGTCAGTTTCCACTGAATTCCACAGAGGGACAACAAGCATCCCATAGGCTTGGGCCTTGAGACTTTTCAAGAGGAAGTACTTTGATGGGGAACGGCAATAGGGGTTTGCAAATGACTGTTAGTAGTGTGGTACTGGAGTCCCAGCACATTGTATTATTCTTCCTTCCTAGTCCAGCAACCTTGTCCACTGTGCAGAAGTAGTACCTCGCTTGCCACTTCCTATCTAAATAGCCTGTGGTCAAAAAAGAAAACGTGTCATTGCCATGTTAATATGCATTTGTCTGTGCAGGCTGAGAGAGCAACAGACCTGGAAACACTGCCAGTGTAGCTGGGCAGGACAAGAAGTCGTTCCTTCCTGGTTAATGCAGGCTGCTGGGATGTCACAGAGCCAGGGGACGGCAAAGCTGCTCCTTTTAGGTCAGGACTGTGTTCAGGCTTGGCATCTCTTTTCAGCAGACACTGTGAAAGGTCGATGGAGCAGGGATGTTGAGTGTTCCTGTTGGCAGGTTGCTCTGTGTCACTGCCTGCAGCTGCAAGGAGCTGTGGCCAGCTCACGAGGGAGAAGGATAAGACTGGATGCTGGCATCCTGCAGTGCTTACACCAAGGCAGGTCCTCAGAGCTAGCTGCTCTGCAGCCTGCAAGGGGTGTACTGAAACTGGTTGGGTGATCCTGGCACACACTTACTGAGGCTGCATCCAACATGCAGCTGGAGACAGCACTGTAGCCCCATCCATCCTGCTCCCCACCCCTCCCACACTCTCTAGCACCAGACAGGATGGTAGAATCACTCGGACAGTTTGTATCCAGGATGTGCTGTGCTGTGCTCAGCTCCCAGCCTCTTCTTTTCTGCCACCTACCCGGTCTGAAACTGGGAAGTAAGAGTCATCTGGGGCCCTTACAGAGTGGTTGCTCCCCTCACTTCTCAGAAGTTGAATGGAAGCACGACGGTTCCCTGTTGGAACTAATTGGTGGTCCCAGCTGCCTGTGGGACTGTGCTGGAGCATTGTGCCCCTCAGAAGCTGTGGCACAAGCAGTTGGAATTGAAGGCCTTGCAATGCGATGGCTCGTGTTATGCCAGGCAAAACAATTAGGGCTCGTCTTCACTGAGTGGAGCAGGCTGTGGCCAGGCTGCTTGGCAGGGCACGGCTATTGTATGGCAGATGGTACATGGAGTATAATGGACTAAGCAAGTGTTCTGAGTGGGGAAAATGTCACAGCTAAAAATGCCACCACAGCTGGTGTTCTGGAAAGGCAGGGGCCAACTGAAAAAGCCTTTTATGCAGATTGCGGGTACCAGCAAAAATTAAGACAGTCATGAGGGGTTTTTTCTTACGTTCTGAATCAGTTGGTGTCTCAGGCTTTTGAGGCATGCTTCACCCTCCATGACATTAAACACATGAAGATAAGAGAGTGGAAGAGGGCAGAACCCCAGAATCATCCACTTCATATATGAACCCAAAGAAATGTAATGAGCATTTTTCCATCATCTCAAAGAAAAATGCTTGAAGATGTCAAATACTTTTCTTAAGCTCAGTGATCCAGCAAAATTCTGAAAGTTTCTCCTAGTCTAAAAAAAGTGCATGCTTGTGTGCAACCCCTCTGTGTTCCTGTGACGCTGCTTTCTCAGGTGTAGCTACACTGTGGGACTCAGATCTGCATGCTGGCCTCCGAATGACTGACTGTTGGGATAAACATATTTGTGCACCATTTCCCCTCCTCTCTCTTGAAGTCCTAGTTTTCATTACAGAGGGGCATAGCTGTGCAGGCAGGAGGAGAGTCAGAAGGGTCCCCGTGAGTATTCCCATGTGGCTGTATTGTGGAATTTATGTATCCTGATAACCTTAAGTTGCCGTTTTGGATTTCTTGGCTCTTGAGGGATTTCACTGGAAAATGCAAAGGACAATGTAATGACCGTTAGTATCTGCAGGATAAGAATCTAAGTCAGTAGGCATGTTAGAAACACCTAGAAGAAAGATTTGCTCATCTAAGAAACCACACAGAACTGCAGACTTGAAAGCAAACCGTGTGGCAGCTAAAAGCAATTAGCGTCTTTTGAACTTGTCGCTGATTTTTTTTATTGTTTTTCAGTTCTATGTGTAAAACAGTTATAAGACCCTTTAAATACACCTTTTAGAAGGAGGAGTAGCTTTAAAACTCAAATTTTGTTTCTTTCTCTGCATTTATTTTTTCCCCTTCAGGGCATTCAGGTGTTTCTTTGTGCACGCTCCTGCTGCAATCTTCTATTTCAGTGCTTGAGACAGGGGAGGCAGCAGTCTGGCACTCTGTCAGGCAAGTGCAGGAGGAGACATCTGGCAGGTCAGACACTTGTTCTCCACCTCTGCTTGAAACAGGCAATGGGATTGTCTCTAACCAACAGCCCTCCAGTTAGACCATGTGGATTTATGAAAATACCAATTTAAAATGCCTGGATAGAATCCATGATTTAACAGAAAAGCATTTCAGTGCACTTACTGAATTATACCAATGCAAAGAATTCTTGCAGTTCTAACAATAACCTTTCTTTACACAGCTGAAAAAAACACCCTGCTGTTCCTTTGCTACCTTTTTTTTCAAGCAGTTTCTCATTGTAAACTGCAGAATACAGCTTTCTTAGAGAAACTGTTTTTATTCTCCTACTGATTAGAAGAATCGACGTTCTTTGTTGTGAAATCAGACTGTAAATATGTAACTCCTGGAAGCTTAAAGTTTATCTCTTGCATAAGAAAGCAAATTCAGGTCAGGAGTCCAAATTTCAGTTTTCTTTGTACGTTTATCTTACATTTGAAAGATTAGGATTGTGGAGAAGTAGGAGAATCTGAGCTAATAACATTCCGGAGGAGTCTTCTGAGCTCTAAATTTGGCGTTCATCACCAATGTCCAAGTTCCTAAAGTTTTGCTTATTTTTAAGCCATTGGTTTACTTTGTAGTTAAATTATCATAAAATTAGAAAATCCGTTAGTCAAACATCTCTTACCAGAGTGGTTCCATCAAAGCCTGATTACAGTAATTTTTAAAATCAGATCCTGTGAGTGAAGTCTCTAGTGTCTGTTTTCATCAGGATAAAAAGCAGCACTTTTTTTGAAGAGGAATTGATCTGACTCTGCACACTTGGATACCAATTAGGAATAAATTCTCACTGTAAAAGCACAAGGAAGAGTGCGTGTAAGGTTGTACATCTCTTTAAAAAGGAACTGAAATAATTCCCTTTTTACCACACGAATCACAGAATATACATTATCTTGAACACAGGCTTTTGGGTGTGGGGAAGGTGCACCTGAAAACAAGCCCTAATTGATGAAAGGGTGCTGTGCTGCTCTGCTCTAGCAATAGGATACTGAACTCCGTGGAGCACTGCTGATGTGTGTGAGTGATCCATTCTTGTCAGCATTCCGGGGGGGTGACACCCATCCAGATGCTGTTAGTGCAGCCAGCGGATGATAAGCCACAGTTTTGTCCTTAATCTGTATCTTTTTAACGCTACGGTGGGAGGGGAAAGGTGAAGAAGCACCTTTCTCCTCTCACTTCGTGTCACATAGATGTGACAAGCTGTCGTTTTCTAGTTTGTGTGAAGAGTGACACTTAATTTCCCTTCCCCTCCATTGCAACCTTGCCAGTGTGCTCGCCACATGCAGATATAGATTTGTGTTCATTTCCCTAGCAGATGTCATAGTGATTCAGTGCTAAATCGGCTCAAGGTCATGATTGTAATGGAACTGTTCTGCAGGAAGGGGAGGTGAATGTATTGATATTTTCTGCTTCTGTTACAATACTAGGGCTTTGTATTTCAGATTCTTGATTCAGAGTCTTAACTTTTCATTTTGCACAAGGAGGCGGCAATGTGTGCAATTGCTTCAAACATTTAGGAAATTCTGTAGGACCAAATATAAATAGCAAAATTAGCTGATCCTAAAAAATAACTTGGCTCTCTGACAACTTTTACGATGAGAGTCTGGATGTCCAGGCAGTGGCATGTAGTGCAAGCTGCTATTTCTGAGGTGTTTTAGGCAAGGCTGGATGGGATGAACTGACATACCACCATGAATTCAAGATGATGTTTCTTGCACATTACCTAAAAGTGTTTCGGAACTTACTTTTCAGTGTCATTGTAGGGTGATGATTGTTTGATATTTAGGTGCCTGGAAATGCCTGTGAGTAGAACATGAATACTACTGTTATATAAAGTAAGGTGTAATTAAATGCAGACTTCTATTACTCAAAATTTTATTGGGAATGCTTATGTCCTTTCACTTCTGCATCCAGCTTACATGGAAAAACCATTCTCTGCTGAGGATGTGGCTCAGGAAGGTTTGGCATTCTTGTAACAACAACCTAAGGGCGCACCACTTCCTCCTTCAAAATGTGAGTTAATTATATAACTGTGGCAAAATAATATAGGAGCCAAATTAAAAAAGAATAAAAGGCAATTATTAGCTGCTCACATTGCTGCTGCTATGCTGTTGTTTCATAGCTGTATAATTGATGTGTGCTGCTGTGAAATGCAGTCTCTAGCTGGTGTGCCTGCTTGATGCTATATATTCTTTTGTGAGTTCCCAACTGCCTTTTATTCTCTGTTGTTATAAGTAGATGATTAAATAGCGATGTATCTCCAGCTGGCTCTTGACTAAACCTTCTCAGGGCTTGTGGAATTACCCCTCCTTTAATGAAGTTAATGTCAGTGAAGATTGCCACCTTCAACCATTCCGATATCCTTGGCACAAAGGAAATGCTGCTTCCTCCCTCTGGAGGATTAGACAAAATTAAGCTGCTCTGCCTGTTAAGATTAGCACACTGCCGGTCAGTTGTTTTCTCTCCCCTTCCCTCCCTTGAAGGAATTATTGCTCCAAAGGGGTGCTTGCAAGGGGAGAGCTGTACTGCAGACCACCTGACATCTGCTTTGTTCCTTTCACTCTCTCTTCAGAATGCCTGCATCTGAAAATCAGTTTAATCTCCTGCTGTTTGAAGAGGATGTTCCTGCACTCGCATCCCACCATGCATCCCCATCACCATGTGGCAGCACTCGGAGGATCTGTTGTGTCAGTGGAGCTGTTGTATCACCGGGACTCCTTCCAGGTCCCGCTCCTTGGGACTGGGAAACAGTCTGGCTGTTGCACTGAGTTGGAGCCACTTTTGTCCCCGTGTGTCAGGACCATGTTTGCACTGTTGGCAGTTTTCCTGGTTTGCTTGGGAAGTCTCGGAGACAAGCCTTCTAGGTCCCCAGGGCGCTGAGTGCGCTGAGCCGTTTGTTGTGACGGTGACCAAGGAGGCACATCAATCTCCTTTCTGGTAGGCTTGCTCTTGAGAGAGAAAACGTGTTCTCATAATATTTTGCAATATGTGGATCCTTCTCCAAACAAGTGCTGGATGATCCTCACACACTTGGCAAACACAGACTCCTTGAACTGCCTTCCTCCTTGTCTGCATTTTGGCTGGTGATCACGCTGGTTTCCTGAGCCATTCAGGCTGTTCCCCAGAGTGGTCCCAGCAACAAATCACCTTATTATCATCTCCTTTCCTAGAGACAGTGCCTGAACACCTCTTTTTTTTTTTGTAAAGGGATGTGAGAAGTTCAGGGAAATTAAGGTACCTGCCCCAGGTATTCATCGTGCCTACCTTTTCCAGAGGATTCAGATACTTTGCACCGCGGGACAGTTGCTTATGCCTTGGCAGCTCGTCAGATGTGTGGCTTGAACAGTCCCTGGCGCTAGCAGCTCACTCGCAAGGAGTTACTCTGCAGGAGTGTAGGAAATGAAAAGATGGGAGGAAATTGGAGGAGAGGCCAAAGGAGATATAAAAGGGAAGCTCAGAGGTCACATTTTAGATGAGAGGCACATAGTCCCCAGTGTGGAGTGATTTGTGCTCACCGGCATGTTGATGAAGGATGATCTGTCAGGCTCCCTGAGGTCCTCTTGGGCAGGATTTTCTGGAGGGCTGAAGTGTGCTTCCTGCCATTGTGGAGCTTGCTCCTGGGAGAGGTGCTGCCTGTTGCAGCTGGGAAATGGCCTGCCTGCACATCTGAGCTGGAAAAGCACTGTTCTGATAATAGTCACTGGCTGGGAATAAAGGAATTTTCACCTTATCTCCTTCTGTCAACAGAACAAGGAAAACAAAACAATGAATGGCCTTTTGGGGTGAAAGGGAGCATTTTTTTAATGCAGTTGACTACCACATAGCCATCCTATGTACCTCCTATTCTGGAGATCCGGAGGGAATCACAAAACAAAACACAAAAACAGCACACATAAGAAAAGTGAGTTTCCTGACTGTTCGGGGCTTGCCGGGACTCCCAAGGTGAAATGCTTCACTTCTGCCCCCATGAACGCTTACTCAGTGGTTTTGTAGTGTTGTACCCCTGCGGGCTGTGGCATGGGGGGAGGCAGGAGAGGGAACACAGATAATCGCTACTTCTTATCCTGGTATAAAAAGTTGGGTGCCAAAACAGACTCTGCTTCACTCCTACACACAATGTGCTCAATTGCTCGATTTTTATGTAACGGGAAGCAGTGAAGAGTGTGATTCTGCCAGGCAGTGGGTGGAGGGCAGAATCCTAAATGCTATTGATATAGGATACATAAAATGCTATTAATGGTGGAAAAGGGGATTTGAACACGTTTTGCTTTTTAAAAGCAGAGACAGATGATTTCTTTTTTATTAAATTTGAATATATTAAAGGTTTGTGGATTTCCATATATATCTGGCAGGGCACAATGTATGGACACAGGATTTTGCAGGCATCAAACTCAGCTTTGTTAAACTGACTTTTTCTTCTGTATCTAGATACTTGATAAGCTCACATTTTCTGGCACAACGTAGCTAGGCTATAATGGGCCTGGAAAGGAAACTAAAGGGGAGGGTAGAAAAAAACATTTCTTATCTCTTCTGCTGTCACTGTTTATGGGTCAGCCAAATGAGGTTTGGGAGCAAAGAGCCTCTGCAAAGACTTTTCTGAGTACCTTGCTGATGAGGCTCAGCTGTAGAAGGGCCTGGTGGTCATCTCTGGGCTTCCCAGATGTTGCCCTCTTGGCTGCCAGTCTGCCTTCACAGTTCAGAGGCAGGAAATTTAGACCAAGGTTCTGCCTTTTCTCTTTGCGCTTGTGCTGGTCATGATGATAATGAGGTCCGATATCTTTCTGTAGCTACCTGGTCTGCTCAGCCCCCTGTTTGAAAGCTTATTTTGAGTAAATGTCTGTTTCCCTGATCTATCCTTGTTCTTGAAATAGCTGTGCTGTTTCCCTCTATTTAATCATTTAGTACCTGTAAGAAATGGGATTTGTAAAGGAAACCAAAGGGAAAGCTTCCCTGGATGGCTGATGCTTGAAGGAATGCTCTGAGATCCTGTTGAAAGGTGTTCTGGAGGCTCAAGGTGTTGATGTTGTATCCTCAACAGTTAATAGGAAAGTAACCACAAGTATAGAATCAGTCTGAACATTAAGCAAATGAAAGACTGGAAAAATTAAAAGTATTCTCATATGTGGCTAACACTATTTGAGAATTAAAGGTGGTTCTATAAAAATGTTTTAAATGGGGTTTGCATAGGTGTCTCAGTATAAAGAATAGAAGATGAAGGTGAGTGTTTTTGTAGTACTATTTGACAATTAAAGGTGGTTCTATAAAAATAAGTGTTTTAAATGGGGTTTGCATAGGTGTCTCAGTATAAAGAATAGAAGATGAAGGTGAGTGTTTTTGTAGTGAATAGCAGTGATGTATCCACACCACTGCAGAAGCATTGCTGAACTGTCAGGCTGAGTAGAAGAGGGTGGCACTTGCATCTCATTTTGACTTTCACAAGGCAACAACTCTTGTCTAAGGCCTTATTTTGAGTACAGGCTAACACCTTTGCGTTTGATCCTGCTTGTGTTGAAACTGGTGGGACACTACTTGTTGGGGAAAGGAGATAACAGGACAGCGAATCCGGGTGGATATATTCAACTTAAAAGAGTTTTCTCTGTTCAAGTGTCAAGCCCTGTAAAAGGGATCTTCCTTATTGTTCACCAGCAGATCAGAGGTGGAGTCTCCCATTACTTTGTTATTTTTTTGAATCTGTAATAGCAGCACATGCTTTGATTTGGCCACATGATCGGCAGGACTGCTCGTCTCCTCTGCAGATGCAGTGTCATTATACTGGTGATTTCCAGGGGGAACTCTACTGGCCTTGCCAAAAGACAGCTCGGAGCAGGAGAAAGTAAGTCCTGTGGTGATGGTGGTTCTTTCCCAATGAAACAACAAGAAGTAGGGAAATCCATCAAGCTGTTAGTCATGCATTTTATATATATATATAGGAGAGTATATCTAAGTGTGTGTGTATATACATAGATATTGCACTTACGCTTTCAGTAGAAAGCATCATCAATATTAGGCTTTAGAATAATAACAAAAGTAGCTCATGGGGTATAAACGTGTATTCAGTATAAACTGGCCCAGCAGGCACTTGTGCTAATAATTCTTGGATTAATTTTTGTAAGAGATAGTAATTTCAGTGTGGCTAGAAACCAGATTGTACCTCTTTAAATGAGCATCCTTTCTTTGTAGGCCTGGGAAGCCTAGAGGTGTTTGTTATCATCCTTAAATAGTGCTTATTATAAAGAAGTGAAATGAAAGGGTATTTTGGGATGTAGTTTTTTCTTTAGATACATTCCTTGTAGGTGTGGAAATCTACAATTGTTCTTACCATAGATGCTCATGCTCAGTTCATGTGTCTTTCTGTGCATCATTTGTATGCAAGTTCAGAAGGCTACAGCATCTTCCAAACTGTTGTCAAAAAGATAATTGGTTTTCAGTGCTTCCTAAAATGCAGAGCACAGATACCGTGAGTATGGAAGCATGAAAATTTGCCTGAGAAATAAGCCAGAGGAAGTGTTGATTCTGACCACTTCTTAAATGTTTAATACCCTGCGTGTGCATCCAGGGAATTTAAAATCTTCCATAAATGGAGCACATATCTTAAAAAAATGCCTGTGCTTAGCCTCTTATCAAAGATTAAGGTACAGACGACTAGATCTTCAAATGTACTCTACTGTGGGTGAGATCCTACTTAATGTTTAAAAATGTTTCAGACATGTGCAATGTACTTCTGAGAATGGGGAAAGCATATAGGGTTGGAATGTTGACAGAGCAACGTCTTTGCTGCAGTTTGGAAGAGGGAGATGAGGCATTCTCTGAGCTAAACTAATTTCTGGTGTAACGTTGCAAAAGTCAGTATGGTAAACTGGTCTTCAGGGTTAATTTAGTTAAGAAATTCCATGGACAATTTTATGCCCACAAATGTATTTTGGGGGCCAAGTTTTACACATTCTTTTTCTCCTTAGAATTGGATTGTTTATACTTCTGTGTCTGTTTGTTTGATAGCAAGTTGTTTAAAACCACATTGCAAAAATGATTCAATATTTGAGGCCAGCTGGAAATTAGCCTCTTGCATCATAATCAATGATAGCAGAAGGTTTTCCTCAGAGCAGAACTATTTCTTCAGTCCCCTTGAGGAGAGAGGCAAGGCTCTGTCTTGGGCTGTTTTCTCCACAAAGGTTTCGGGAACTGCAAATGTGTTCTCAGTGTTAATGAGTCCTGAACTCTGCTCAGTGTGCTCTCAGTGGTTGAAAAGAGGAGGTACTTGTCCCTGAGGAAGGAAATGCAACTTTAGTTTGTATTTTAGGCCCTTACCTCTAACGCTTGGGCAGAAGCAGGCTTTGAGGGCAAGTATGAGCAGAAATTTGGATTTAAGATGAGATTTGGAAAATCAACAACCCTTCCTTAAAATCTATTTAGAATCTACCATTATCAAATATATGTAAAATTACTCTATCCATTCACTTTGTTTTTTCCCCCTAAATTAACTACAGTATGTTTCCCCAAGCAGTTCTTCAGTGATGCATACTTCTTCCCTGATGATTTTATTTAAAATGCAACTCCTAGGTCCCTAATGTCTATTCAGAGATGAAATACCTAATCTACAAGCCATCCTTCAGAATGAGGGAGAGAATTCCAATCCGTACTCCTCCCTCAAAGCACAGACGTTTCTCTCTCCCCTGCCAAGTGCTGCCTGTGCACTGAGGATTTCAGTGGGACAAAAAAACAAGCTTAGCTTACAACTTCCCCACAGTAAAGCTGAAGCCTTGCTCTTGGCCAGAGCATCACTCTTGCCCAGAAATTTTCCAGAATCAGGTGTTAATGGCAAGGTTTGTACCCCAAGTGCCTGCTGGCTGTTGCAGTACAGAGGTGTTACCCAGTGCAGACAAGCTGGTTTTTGAAATGACTTGGTTCCTGGCTTCTCCTGCGCTGGTGCTGCTCCTTGTTCTTTTTAGCTGAGCTCTACTGTCTGCAGCGCAACTCATGGGTTAAGCAGCAGCCCGAGCCCATGGGTCCAGGCTAAATCTGCTGCAGCCACTCTGGAATCCCATTAGTCAAAGAGTGAGCTGTTTCCTCCTGCCTTGACTTCACAGCACTTTGTTCAAATATTGAATGCTTGGGTTTTGAAATATTGATATGGCAGAGAGTACAGGCTGTCTCGTTCAGGCCTGGTGCAGGCACTGCTCAGTTGTCTTGGCATGTGTGGGGAGCGAGAAGGGCAGTGTGATGGGCAGGCTGGGGCTGGGGAGGCGCCTGGCTTCTAGCAGGTCACGTAGGAGAGATTTGCTGGTATGAGATCACTCATGACTTGGCAAAAGTAATACCTGAACGCCATCATCCGTGGTTGAGTTCTTGCATCATATTGACTCAAGTGGAGCACGACACCTGCCTTATCGCTGTGCAGAATTATTCCTTGGATACAGCCAGGGCTCTGCCGCCATTCACACATGACAGAGGTTTCAGCCAAAACTGTTTCATGGGGAACATACAAAAACGAGCATGCAAATAATATTCATGAGTCTTTCCCTCAAGGCTGCTTTTCTCTTTATGCCTTAGTGATGTCTGCTGTGATGACAGGAGTATGACCTTCTTCAGGGATTTTTATATATATATATATATAAATCTCTCTGATGTATTGGTTCAATATAAGATGGTGCTGGTGGCCTTGAGGCTCTGTGTGAGATTTCAGAGCTGTGGGGAAGGGGCCTGTCTACTCACACCGCCTCTTGTGCAGCGCTGAGCTCTGCAGGCAGCTCTCCCAACACGCTAATTCGGCTGTATGTCTGAGGGAGGAAACAGCTTGCTCTGCCTCAGTGGTAGCAGATTGATGAATTTGGCTGGAGGTTTTCTGAGCTGTGACAATCACGGGGGCTGTCGCGGTGGCCATGGAAGAGCAGGGTCCTCATGCAAACATCACCAACCCCTTGGGGACAGTGTGTCTGTGTGTCAGGCAGCAGGCAGTGCTGCGTGGGATGCTGCTGTGGGTCAGACTGCGTGGGTTTGGGGGAAACATGACACAGCAGCAGTAGCTGTTTTACGTAGCCTTGTTTTCTGGAAATGTGAGTAGCAGCAGTGGGATTGCCAGATTAACTCTTGGATATGCTGTTTGTGTTTGCTGTGCTCGTTTAAGATGATGAGAACTTTGGATGTTTGACCACCATGATCTGGGCGTGAGCCACAGCAGCAGGGATGGGATGCCAGGGCTTGGGGACCTCTGGTTGTGTGTATACATTGAATTCCTTAACATGGCTCTGGCTGATTTAGGTCTTAATTTCCTTTAGATGATCTCTTCTGCTGTGAGAAAATGGAGATGTTGTAAACAACCCTTCTGCATTTTCGCAACATCTCCTCTGTTCCTTGATTATTTTAGTTTGTTGGTGTCACTTTGCATGTTTATACTATTTTCAAATATCTATGCCACTCTCCTCTTCTATATTTTCTCCCAGTTGCTTTGCAGCATTTGAGAGAGCTTGTCTGCTGTTCTTGTGCCTCCTTTTTACCTCAGGAACATGAATTTCAATTTTCTCATGCTTTGCTGAGATTTTTTCATCTTTAGTCTCACAAAGGAACCTTCCCCACCACATCTAAACTTCCAGGTTTTTTAAAATCTTTTGAAGGGTTTTCTAACAAAAATGGGGTTAAATCAAAAGTGAACTTTTAAGGTTCCTCATCTATTTGAAATTGCTTGTTATCCACCCAGATGGAGTGAGGGAGTGATTGGTTGTGGTTGGTGCAATTTGAGGAAGGGCCCTGGCTCAGCCAGCTGCCACCTCTTGCTTCGCTTTTCCCCCATGGATAGCCCAGCCTCTATGCTTTGGTGGGGCTGCCTTCTCTGGGTCTTGAGGAGGGAAAAAAAGCATTGTGGTCTCTATTTTGAGTGAAGATAGAGTGCACTGCTAGTCTGTCTCTGGTGTTGCTGTGAATAGGGAAGAGAAAGTAAAAAAACCCACAAACCCTAAAATTTTATTTCTTCTCTGCAGCCCACGGGAGGGTGCACACATCTGGAGCCCATGCCTGATGAGGCAGTAAGGTCAGAAGGGGGACTCAGTCTTTTCCCATCAATGTGGGGTTGCCGCTTTGGGCACTGCCCCTATGATTAAGGAGACCCCGATCTGAAGGGTCCTGCTGGCCAGGGGCCAGGCACAGGCAGGGTTGCTTCCTGCCAGAAGTTTGTTTTTACTGGCACCTGAAGGACATGTCTTTTTTTTTTTTCTCCCTGCTTCGTCCAGTAGGTACAGTAGTGGCTCGCTTAGCTGCCACACAGTAAAAATCTGGGTTTCATTTTAATTTTCAACGTTGTTGAAAGTGCCTTTATTATTTTTATCTCCTCCCTTTCCTCTTTTCTCCTCCGCTGACACGTCAGCAGTTACTGAAAAAGAGGAAGGGGGGGAAAATAAAAAAAATAAAAAATAATAATAAAAAACCAAAACCAAATCCCAGGCAGGTACGAGTGGAGTTTCTCCGCACCTGGCCGTGCCCGTGTGGGTGCGATGCGCTGCAG
>NW_009715135.1:0-1178 GCF_000703405.1 Apaloderma vittatum
GTGCCGCCGTCCTCGGGGGCATCCCGCTGCTCCTCTATCCTCTGGGGAACCTGCGGACACAACAGACTGACTTAGGAACAGGCACACCGGGACACAAGCAGAGCACTGACACCCTTTTATTGAGCCACATGCTCTGCCGTCACATGGGAAAGCGAATGACCCAGCCAGCAACTTGTCGTACTCCCTCCCTGTCAAGCGGTGCCTGCTCTGCCTCCAGTACAGGAGCGGGTCTCCTACAGCCATCAGCCATCCAGACCAAAAGTACCTGGGGGGCTACCTGGATAGGAATAGATTTTCTTTAGTTCTCAGCAATGGAAAACACTGCGTAATGCAAAGCACGGAACTTCACTGAATTAAAACTGGTATAAATTTAGCAAACTCAGGAAGCAAAGTCATTTTTGGTGACGAACTTGGGTGAACTGACTGCTGTCTTCCACCCTGATGCCTCAACAGTGGAGATTGCTAGCGGTTGCTGTAATACTCCAGGAACTCCCATCTAACGTGGAACTTGTTAGGAAAGCAATAATGTAAGAGGACAGGCTGACTTCCAACCAGACAAAAATACTGCAATAGTTACGTTATCACTTCTCTCCCACTCCCCACATCAATGCTTCAAAGAAAAGGGCTACTGAAGATGACCCCTCCAATCCTACCTTCACAGAAATTCCCATCAAATTCAAAAGACTAGAAAAATCATTGGTCTCAGGTGTTTAGTGCCACTTCGCCCACACTCACCATTCCACGGCACAGGGAAAGCGAAACAAAGAAGAACCCAAAGCGGGGAGGGCGGGAGGGGAGGAGTGTTCTCCAGAAGGAAGCCAGGAAGGGTTAGGGAAGACAGGAACTGTAAGGAGAGTTAAATCCTCAAGTTGTGGCCAAATATTTAAATTTCCTGACCTTGTGGTTGGCAAGGTATCAGCACAGCCTAGAAGCTACAACCACCCATTCCCTTCTCTCTGTGGACTTGTATCCCAAGTTTGACCCATTCCTGGAGCTCAATAAAGTCAGCGTTTCACACTGAGCATTTCACATTCTCAACTCTGTAGCGCAGAAATTAGATTCATTTTCATTAAACATATAGTCTTTCTCTTGCTTCCCTTGTCCAGCTGTCTGAATCACAAGTTTTCAAAGCAGGCTTACAATGTTCAATTCATAGAACCACAGAATCATTCAGGTTG
>NW_009715136.1:0-29129 GCF_000703405.1 Apaloderma vittatum
AGATCAACCACTGCCCTAAGGGGGCTGCCCAGCTATGGTAGTAGAATGGTGAAGTAAATATTGTCAGGACTGTTAAAACTTTGGGTATCTTGACCTTTACACCTTTTACACTTTTTTTCAGTGAATGTTTAATTTGTGAATAGCCAGGAAGTGCTAAACCAAAACATTTCATTTGCCAAGATTGTTTTTTCATGCAGTACTGTAGAGAATGTTTATTATCTCTTGTTACCTTTTAAGTATGGTACCTTGCAGTTTTGATTCTCACATTCCTGTGAATTAGGGAAAAAACAATTATCCTTATTTTATCGCTGAAGAACTAAGGCATAGGGATTCTGAAGGTTCAAGATGCTAAGCACAGCCACCTTCTTGGGTAGTTAGCTTTCAGCCTTTTGTGGACTGATAGGACTTCAGTATCCTTCAGAAGAAAGGATGTAGGCTTAAGAAATGGACCCTGAGAACTCTTTATTGCTGGTATGAGAAGAGTTCTGTCTATATTTCTCAGCTATGTATATGCATAAAATGTAGATGCATAAAATGAAAGAGGCCCTACATCAGAATGGGGCCCTAAACGAGGATCGCAAGTCTAGTCCAATGTCCTGATGACACAGCTGTGGTGCCCGCAGCACCTCTGCAGAGTTGTCTCCTTGAGCACCGTGCTATGGTGAAGCTCTTGTGGGGTGAGCAGTGTGGTAGCGAGAGGGCAGCCCCATCTCAAAAAAAAGAGTTCCTGTCTGGGAATCTATTTTCTGCAATTACAATACAAAACAGAAAGATGTGATCCAATAACCTGTAAGTAAGAGTTAGCGTGGTCCTGATCCAGTATGTGGGATTTGTGAATGTCTGGGTGTGCCTAAGGTTGTTTTTGAATGGTAGCCTTGTGCAGAGCTGATGGTGTGCGATTGATGAAATGCTGGAGGTTAGTCGTAGGTATTAAGATTGAATCTAATGTGTCATTTTAATGGAACCTGTGTACTTTTTCTTTGATGGTTTAACAGTTTATCATAGACACATAAATTAATTCAGTTAATGCAACAGCAGTACTTTGAAGAAAAGTTAACAAAATGGAGGAGCCTTGAGATCCAAGTCCAACCAGAAAATCAGCAAGGCTACTTTGAAGGTCTCTTCAAAGTGCTGTTTCGTTGATGATGAAATTAGCCCTGTTTTGCTGCAGAGGTGATGCATATCACTGATGATATCAGTGAGGAGCTTGATTAGTCTGGAAAAGGGCAAGTACTGGTGTTTAAGGCCATTTGCACATCAAGACTCTTCAAGTGCCTTGTTAACTGAACCGTATAGGAAATAAAGTAGAAGTAAATGAGATCAAAACAAATATTCTGTAGCCTGTTATCTGCCATTATCACCATTCTGCTTTGCTTTTATTGCAAACTGAAAATGCCCGTGATGTTGTTCTCTCAGAGTTGTGTTGTGGGTCTTCCCTCGTTTAGGCTGTGAACAGGCATTGCGGTAACTGGGAGAACATGGACTACCCTCCCTAGAAGAAGGTACTTGAGCCGGGTGTTTGTGAGTAGGTGACAAGCAAGGTCCAGATGCTAACAGGGGTGTAACAGGACAGTGGTGTCAAAATTGCTGTGCTTGCGTCCCTCCACAGTGAAAAGAACAGATCCTGCCTGATGACAAGCACCAGCTGCAGGTAGCGGTGGGCCAGCCACAGGCTTGTTGTGGGCTGTGTGTGGCCTACAGGCTCTGAGTTGAAGCTCAGTAGCCATGCTGGCTATTTCGGTAGGCATAAGAAGTTGTGACAATTCTAGGGCTCCACTTAAATCCAGACTTCGCTGCTCTCCACACTGAGAGAAAGACTAGAGGGACCACAGCTCCATCCAGAGCCTGCCTTCCTGAGCAGACCAAGCCTTGTGTGCTCTAGGAGAGTACAGTAGACTGACTTGTGTGGAACTGTCTGAGCAAAGTCAGCTGGAGCAAGGCAGACTGTACTAACAAGCACATTCTTTAAAATAAGGCTGAGACGTAACCAACAGATGTTACTGGAACATAGGAGGTTCCATAAAAATATTAGAAAAAACTTTTTCACTGTGAGGGTGACAGAGCACTGGCACAGGCTGCCCAGGGAGGTTGTGGAGTCTCCTTCTCTGGAGACATTCAAAACCCACCTGGACACGTTCCTGTGCGACCTACTGTAGGTGATCCTGCTCTGGCAGGGGGGCTGGACTAGGTGATCTTTTGAGGTCCCTTCCAACTCCTGACATTCTGTAATTCTGTGATTGTGAGTTGAGTTTCATGAAGACCCTTAGCCACAATTTGTCCCATAGTCTTTTCTTGTTCACTGTCTTTGCCATGGGTTCTCTGTCCGGCTGTCACTGTGTTACAGCTGATAAGACTAAATTTCAGTGGTGCCCTTTATTTTTTCCTCAGGTATTCATAAGAAAAAAATATAAAGTATCTTTTTTAAAGGTAAAGATGCTGTATCAGTCATGAAATAAAGATATGTGCAGATGGGAGCCATGTATACAAAAATGTTGACATATCTGTACGTTTATTTTTGCCTGTAGGGCTTTTAAAAATCTATTTATTTTAATATTACGCTGAAGCAGGAAAATAAATGGTGGTGGAAGCAAAACTTGAATCCACTGAAATTTTTTTCTGAGAGATTGATTTCTGGGCAGTGAATAAACATTTTTGACTTAAGGTGGATTTAATTAAAATGTGAATTATAATCGCCTTCAAAATTATGTTTAAAATAGAAGCATTCATTGATCTTTTATGCACAGAACACAATATACTGCATCTTATATACACACAATATAAGAAATGCATAACATTCATCAAGTTGTAGGATGTTTAATCTCTGAAAACAGTTGTTATATTTAACATTAATGGGTACTAGGACTATTGCCCAGACTTTATTTGCAATTTAGAAGGCAGATAAACTGTGTTGTATATACACATAGTTCCATATTTAAAATTAACTTCATATTCTTGAAAGTATGTATTGATTATTACAACTTCTTTGCCAATAATGAAAAACAGTTTTAGAATGCTTATTTAAAAAAAAACAAAAACACACCCAAAAAACTCCCAAAACCAAAACATCTCACCTCTTCCCCCCCCCCGAAAAAAAACCCAAACACCAACCCATACAAAACAGAATCACATAATCACAGAATTTTAGGGGTTGGAAGGGACCTGAAAAGATCATCGAGTCCAGCCCCCCTGCCAGAGCAGGATCACCTACAGTAGATCGCACAGGAACGCATCCAGGCAGGTTTTGAACCCCCAAACTCTTCTGTTTCTGGGTCCTTGCATTTGAAAGAGGTTTATACAGACAAGGGAGTTAGTCTAGCGTGTAGAAACCATGTATATTGAGTTGTTTCCAGATGATGATAACAAACGTGCATTTCTGTGGACAGCTTTCAGCATTAATCTGAGAAAAGGTATATAATATATTCAAGCTGCATAAAAAGAGATGTTTCTGTGAAGACCTCTAAATGAAGCTCAGTGGTTATATCGTTCATTCACTGAACCACTTTCTCCCTTTGGTTTCCCATGATTATTTAGAAGAAGCTGTAATTTTAGATCCGCTAACATGGTGTAACTCAGCTGCTTTGGCTTCTACTTTGGAAGTCAGGTAACTTGACATTTTAGCTAGATTTCTAGATTGGTCATTCTAGTTCGGTTTGGATGAAGCTGTAAAGATGGAACTACATGGGGAATGTATGGAGGGAGACAGTCAACAGAACTATGCCAGTTCACACTAGCTGAAGAACTGGCATCTGAAGTCTGTGCTAAAATTATTAAAATCTCACTTTACCTGGTCTTGTGCTGATGTCATGTAAAAACCTATCAAAATGTGAAAAATGTTTCAGGTTTTTAATCCCATTTCTTTCTATCTATGTATCTCTTAAAGCCTTTGAGTATTAAATTGCAGAATGAATATCACAGTGGCCCAATTTAACTTCAGAACAAGGAAATATTTTGAATTCTGGAACTGCTCTTGGTCATGTGAGACAGTTGTGTTAAGTAATGTCTCTTTAACATTTCAGTGTGTACCCTGTTCACAGCTGTTGCAAGGTACAAAATACATCGCATCCAGGCTCTGCCACCTGTTGTAGGCAATTTGGAATAGAGCAAGTTAATGGAGATACAAGAATATGTTTTGCCTACTCGCAATGATGTTATCTGCATTTCATTTAGCAGCCACTTACAGCGTTTCTTTCATGTCACTGTTTTGCGAGATAAACCCTTGGTTTAGCAGCAGCAAGAGCAGGTTAGTATATTTAAAATTCATAGGTGCTCTCTCCCAAGTCCTTTGTTTTCATTTCTTAAGTGCATTGGGCCCAGGCCCAGCCCCAGCCCCAGCTGAACCTCTTTGCTTCTGAACTGAAAGTGAGCTTTGGCAACATCCAAGCACCATCTCTAGTTTCACCTCGGCAAGCACTCTCTTCTGGGAGTGGAAGGGAAAGGGGCACTGATGACTGTTTTCTATTCAGCTCTGCTCAATTACGTGCAAAGCATAGATCTGTGTCTTAGATCATACTCAGAAAGAGTATGTGAGAATTGCTGATGTAGGAGTAATAACACTCACCTGAACAGAATTCTCTCCTTTGAAATTCTTCCCATTCTTGAAGGTCTTCTGTGTTCTGGCAGGTGTTTTCAGAGAGGTCAGAATGTCCTACCTGTATTTCTCTTTGCTGAGCCTGTTACCCCAGTAAGCCCTTTGTCCTACAGACTTCCTTTTAAACCGATTAACATATTTTTCTTATTTTTCTGAAATTTTGTGGGTTCTGGTTCTTGAGGAGAGTGCTCGCAGGCAGTCATTAGAGGTCAGTGACTAAAGCTGGTCATCACCTGTGGGCTGTTACAGTAAGGCTGTTTCAGCTGATGAACCAGCTTTGACCTCTCCACGATGGTCTTTCCACCACAAAATAGTTTCAGTCCACACTGGCTTGCTGAGTATCAAAGTACAAAATATATTCAGAGCATCCAACAGAAGCTGTGCATGGGCAGATTAATAGACTGTCCCAGTATCCTTAACCTTTTGTCATTGAAGATTTTGTAGCCTGTGAATTGCCTCCAGCTCTTCCTTTTTCCAGTCCATGCCATATAGACTGGTTCTAAATCTTAACCAGTCTCCAGACCACTACCATGAGAATCAGGCTTTTTCATTCTGTCCAGAGAGTTGCAACCTTTGTTCAAGCCCTTCTCTTGACTCATCATCATTAATGAAATCCTATTTACTCTGATCTCCTTGATTGTCAGAGTTTTCTGAGTAACAGAAAACGCAACTACTAAAATCATCCTTCTCGTACTGTTGGATGTGATGGTAACGGCAGCTAGAAAAAGTTGCTTGTCTGATCTGTCTGATAGATATCTGTTGTGTATGCAGAAAGAAAATACATTTGTTCATCTCCTTATTCCTTAAGTACAGCAGAGGACTGGGGGAGGAAGACCGGGGGCACTGAAGTGATTTCCCCTCTCACACTCTCCAGCTCCCTGTTCAGTCTCATTGTATGTTAGTCCTCTTTGAGTCTGAATTACAGCTGACGCTACGATATAACCTGTAAAAGCCAGTCTGGGCTTAGAAATTTCTTCTAATTCAGGTCATCGTGTTATTTCTATGGATTACCGGTGCGAATGAGAGCCTGGATGAACTGCATGGCGGAGACATGCTTACCAACTGCCAAAAGAGAAACAGTCCTGTCTTGTGAGCCTAACGAAAGTAGTGTGGCTTTCAGGACCCACATGTAGGGTTTTTGTTGCCTGTACATCCTGTCGTTTAGTGTGAAGGACTGTAGTGAGTTTGAAATGAGATCTACTGAACTTATTTCAGGGACACACCAGATATCCATGAAATTACAACAATTTTAATACCTACCCAGGTAGCCTGGATTTGAACTTGAAACCAACACAAGAAAATCTCACTTGGTTTTCTTTTCCCTTTTAAGAGCTAGTATTATAGTTTCAGGATTTTATTTTTTAAATTGGGTTTTTCATTTTTTTTTGTAATTTCAGAGATAAATTTACTAATTCAAGGTTTTACCTTTTGCAGTTTATACCATCAAAGTGATTTACATTGTAAGTTTAAACAAATTGCAATTGTTGGTTTTGGTGACTTTTGTTCCTCAAAGTTATCACCAGTGTCCTAACTGATTCTCAAGGGAGCAACCTGAATTAAGAAAAATGCTACTATTCTAAATGCTGAAAAGACTAAAAATCAATCGCTAATGCTAAATCTAAGTCAAATAATAAATAGCTCTACATTATAAAAATACTTACATAATGATTCGTAGTTTTCCCACTGCTTTGCGCTCCATTTGAAGTGGGAGCTGTGTTCAGATTTGTAATGAAAAATAGTTGGTATGGAAAATGTAATATGGACTCAACCCCCATCTCTCTACACTGAATTGGATACTGTGTCTGTTTTCTCCTCTGCTCTTTCTGTGCTCATGCTGTTCTATCTATTATACAGTAGTGTTACTGTTGACATGTAAATAGTCTGATAATTCATGGGGTCTAGGTGTGGGAACTTTTCCTGTAGGCTCTGATTTATCAGGTGGCTTACTATTACTTTCTGTACCTTGGACACCTCTGCATTTACCTGATATGAGTGCTGGACACGTTAAAACCAGCAGGCATAAACCAAGAGCATCAGGAGTTGCAACTGCTCACCTACGGATAACAGTGCTGCGCAGAAGCTCTGCAGAGCAGTGTGGTTTAATACGAGTGGTTCTCAAATAGCTGGTACCGTGGAGCGCTCTCAGCTCTGACATACTGTAGGGCATGGCTTTGACTAGGTGCTTAGGAGAGGTTTACAGCTGTCTTTCACATCGCCTCTAGCAGGGGAATCACCGTCAAGCCACAGAAGTGTTTTGGGATCTCAGATATAGATAAACACAAGGATGAGAACACACTCGTATAATCACAGAAGTGTTTCAGTAGGAAAAAACTTTTAAGATCACAGATTCACAGAATTATTGAGGCTGGAAAAGACCTCTGAGATCAAGTCCAGCCTACAACCCAACACCACCACATCGTCTAGACTGTGACACTAAGCCCTACATCCAGTCTTTCATTAAACACCTCCAGGGATGGAGATCATCACGTCCAACCATTAAACTAACACTGCCAAGCCCTCCATTAAACCATATTCCTGAGCAAGGATCTACTCAAATTCATTCATGATCCTGCAAAGGAATTACGAGTATTTAGCAATTGTGAGGATGGCATTTGCCATCTACAAGACTGCTACTCTGTGTGTGTGTGTGTGACACTGACATCAACAGTGCTTATGACATGCTAGCCCGCTTTACTGAGCTCTTATTTAGTATTAGTGCACTTATGCTCTGAATAGCTACTGAATAGTGTAATTAATTCCTTGACAGTGAATCCTTTGGTTCTTGGCCATATGGTTAAAAATGTATTTGTCACCGCAAGAGGTGGGTTTCAGTCACAGAGGAATGAGCTGGTAGATGGGGGTTACAGAGCCTATGGAAGGAATATGGTGATTTGACACCTATCCTGGAGTAAAGCCACTGGGCTAAGGACTGAAATACCTAGACCACTCACCCAAGCTGTGAGATATGGGGCATGTTAATAATGGTGTCCCAGCATCCCAGGAAAACTGAGGGGTGAAGGATGAAGATGTAAAAGTGCACATGCAGTTACTCTTTGTGAGCAGGTTATCTTTGATGCACCAAGGTAGAAACTCTGACTACTAGTGCTTCCCAGGCTTTGAACCTATGGAGCACTGTCAGCTCTCATTCTTTTGGACACCAGTATAACCACATAGAACTGACAAACTGGTAAATGTTACTGTTCTGCAGATTTTGTGAATCAACTGCAGAGCACAAGGTATGGTCTTACAGATCACAGTCGGGACACGGTGTTTTAGAAGCCTGTTGTATACCATGTTGCCTGGTGTCGCAAAGAATGTATATGAGCACCTACGTACATATGTGCAGATGAGTAGGAATGCAGGACCAGCAGGCAGCACCTGGGCAACTGAGTCCTCTCTTTCTTGCTCTGGCAGACAACCATACGGTAAATACCGGTTCAGAAGAATCTATAGATCATCGTGGGTCACTAGACATCATCATTCTCAACATTTAAGAGAAGTTTAAGATTGTGGCAAAAGTCACACACAGAAAGCGGGAGAGTGGAAGATGTTACTACGCGTCCAGATCTGTGTACTAGCAAAATATTTATAAAATTAGCTCCTGTGTGATCTCAAGAAGCTGATCATGCCCTAAATTACTCTTGGGGCAAATAAAACCCCTCTGATCCCTGCTAATCTGACTTGGAGGACAGATGTCCTCCTGATCCTAAATGGATTAATCCTTTGTGTGTGAGCAGGACACCATTCATCTGAGATTTTTACGTCACTAGGAACACAGCTGTACTCTGTTTACATCCAGGTTTTTGTGTCATCCCATGTCCAGAAGCCAAATGATAGGGTAAGGGAGGAAAAGCAAATTCCTTTGTAGTCCACACAAGTTGTAGTCTTGAACCATGCAGATAATACAAGTGTAGCGCAGACACCCAGCAATCCAGCTGGCTCTCAGAACTCCTCGCATATGCTTGAGGACTGGATTCCCTAGGAATCATACCACAGAATTAGTTTCCTGGGTTTAGGCATTCTCCTATTTAATTTACAAACCTTTCTGTAAGTATGCCTTGCTTCCTACATTTCTTGCTCCCATGACTGACGTTTATAAGGCTTTTCCAGAATTTCATTCTTGAATAAATAAAACCCTTCTACTTCCTAGTCTAGATTTATTTGTGATCAGTTTATTGTAACAGGTGAATCTGTCAGACCAAATGCTAAGAGCTTCTGTACAGAAATCCTAGGAGGCCAAAATAATCCTGGTTCCTATTCCATATATACCTGCACCCAAGCTGAATGATTAGGTCAGATAAGTAAAATTTTATGACTCCTAAGGTCTCTGTGACAGCAGAACACCTGAAGTTTTGAACAGGAGGATTTTGAGTGAAAAGCAAAAGAGAAGCCTCGTGAATCTGGTGATCTGTTCTCCCAATTCTCAGCAAGTGCTGAGTTCCAGTAGTCTCTATCACCTCACCGTGTTTTCCACAGTGCTGGGCCATGGCTATTTTATGTAATTTCCTTAGACAGTATCTGCGAGTAAATGCACTTACTTTCTCTTCAATTGTTTTCAACCATTTATAATACATTTATTAGTATTTCTCACTGCTGTAATTGTTTCTTTTGTCGCTAAAATCATCCACTGACTCTAATTAAAGCCATGAGCCTATAGAATTTTACAATCTAATTCTTTTAAATGTAGCCTTATTGCCAAGCAGAGTTTCCCTGCAGCCCTCCCAGGTGTCGTTTTTATAGCTGAAACAGCTTTGAGTGTCATGACATTAACTGTATTCAGGTACTCTTCTTTAGTGGCCATGGCATTTAGTGATAATTGAAATGAGCTAGTTTAAATGACCAGCTAGTGAAAAACAAATACAAACTAAACCTGATCTAAATAAAAATACATTCCTCAGCATAACCACTCTTTTAAAAAAACCTAATAATTAATTGAGGCCTGTTGTACAGAAAATATAATCTGTTCAGATCTGTATGATCTGTAATTGCCACACTTGAAAAGAGAGTTCTACAATTTGGAATTTTTATTTTCCTTTTTTTTTCCCACAGGATAAATATTATATCTCATGATGAAAATCCTTTATATTTTCTGTAGAATACTTGAAGTGGAACAATGCATCTTTTACCACCGAAAACAGAATAAATGGGGCCCTGAAGAATTTATTTTAAGTCAGATGCATTTGTCATTCTATATTGATAATCTTTGCACTTCATTATCATATTCAACTCACCATTTATATGTAGATGACACAATCATTTATGGTAATAGATTATACTAGAAGAAAGCTTAATATTATCTTCAAGCTGATTTAAATGAGCTTTAAGATCATCTGGCACAATCTAAGTTACTATTAAATATTAATGAAACAAAGATCATATTATTTGGCTCAAAACAGAAATTGGGTAAACTGAACAACTGGCAATCAATGCAACCTTGGAGACAGTTAGCAAATGTCAATTGTGAAGAATATGGGTACATCCTTTTTCATCGTATGACTAAACTATTGATTATCTGTGAAGATTTGAAAGAAAGCCAAGAATTTTATTTGGGCTCAGAAAATTTGTTGACTTAGGGGAAAAGAAAAGATTTGTTTTCTTGCATTTTCAGTTTGTATTTTGTTCTTTGGGTTTTGCTGATTGCTGCATAATGTTTGTTAGGTAAGATAAAACATTTTCAACTGGCTTATGTAAGCAAATTTGCTTTGAATTATACATTTCATAAACATCACCGCCTGTCATTTTAGCAATAATTGGCAAAAAAATAAAAAGCTGTCAACGTTTCATTGGTAAGTTATCCTTCTACACTTTCCCTCTTCCAGTCTCCTATCTTCAGATAACTTACAATCTTCAGTCTTCCACATTTTCTGAAATAGAAAAATCTGTAAGAAAACTAGTGTCTCTGCTTCTTCATTTGGAACCATACAGCTGTGGGTTTGACAAAGCAAGTCGGGAGATGCAGGTGAATGTAGTATTTGTATGTGTTTATTCTGGCATAGGTCTGATCCTGAACGTGTTCTAGCTAGACACAGATGAATTCAGGGGCAATTTGTATCAATTCCCAAGATGGCAGATAAGGGACTCAGTACTTTCCATGAGATGTTCTCATTCTTAGAGATTCAAGTTTATAATCCTACAGTGAAAAGGAAAAAAACCCCATGATATCTGTATTGTTCAGCTTATTAAAAATGCAGAAGACCTCCTGTATTTAAACACTGGAAATCCACCTCCTTTTTTATGTAGCAAGATGTGTCACACTAATACATCCATTGTCCCAGAAATGCCACCTCTTTTGACATTATAATGAATCTCATAGTATGAGCTGTTGTTTGTTGTTAACCTCTTTCTGTGCTAAGCATAAAAAGAGTAATGTGGAAACTTTTTCTGTTCAGGGCATCTGCTATTCCCTCAATATTTTGCTAGGCTGTGCTGTGTCAGGCTGGGCATTGTCTCCTTTGAATATTTGCATTTAGGAAAGGGGTCACAGCTTTTTATTCGACCCTCATCTGGGTCTTTGCTACTCTCCTGCTAAAGAGCTTCCATGTAGTGTCAGGAGATGGAGACCTTGACAGCAAGAAGCATGGAAAGAGGAGGATGGCAGACATTTGATTTGCCTATTTGGGAACTAAGACAGGTTTAGAGGGATGGAACAGCTGCGGAACGGCTGGGTTGGAAAACTGAACTAAAAAGGACAGCGAGGGCTGGGATAATTTGATGGCTCTGGCAGAGCCATTGTGGGAAAATTTCTCTGAGTAGGAGGCAGAAGAGTATAAATGAGTAGAGGGGTATGTACCCTCTGGGGCCCAGGAATAAGGAGTAGAGAGGGAAAACAGAGGAGAAAGCAATGAACTAGAAGATTAGTGTTGGAGAAAATGAGGTGCAAGAAAGGTGAAGTTTTTCTGCCAAGATTACCATAAATTCAGGTCTAAGGAAAGGCTTTATTGGGTGATGAGTTAGGACACTGACTGTCAAACAGGACAATAAGATGTCCAGATCTGACCTGAAGCAAAAGGTGAAAAAACTGCTGAAATTATGGATGGGAGAAAGAGCGAGGGAGAGGGAAGAATTTGTATCTTCCCTGCTGCAGGAATTTTTAAAAAGTTGCTGGAAGCTCTGTCAGAGCAATTGAAGGGAGGAGGAGATTCGTGTTTTATTTATCTATTTAAAGATATTTTCAAGTTCAAAGTTAGTATGTCACATGTTTCAAGTGCAGATGCCTTCCCTAGGGGATAATCAAGTAGACTTCTATGGAAATAACTGGTGAATTGTTTTTAGATTTAGCCCTACAACTAGTCTCAAAAGCTAATTCAGCAGATTCGACCTCTGAATTTCTGGATTAGGCAACACTGTTTTCCCACCTAGATCTGCCCTGGCCAGACACTTAAATCAGTTTTCTTGTCCCTTTGTGCTGCCAGCTGGCTCTGAAAGGATAAAAGAATCCCAAGAAGGAGCCTTGTGCTTTTTCCCCATGTCTCTCCCACTTCAGCCGCCGCTGCCCTGGCAAAAACCGCCAAAGACCAGACCAGGGCGGCTCTTAAAGCCCGAGGACTGCTTCAGGTGCTGGCCCCCAGCTAATGGGAACCGGCCACAGGTGAGACTCTGCCGGGAGCCGGTCTGAGCCGGTCCTGCTGGGAGCAGCGACTGTGGTTGGGTGCTTCTTCCTCCCCGGGATTGGGATGTCAGCCACGGAAGCTTCCCAGGACTGAGGGAGCCCTCACCCTAAGCCTGGTGAGTGACCCTGGCCAGGTAAGTCCCTGAGGACGGCCTTGTCCCGGTGGGCAAGTGTCCCCCTTTTCTGGGTGCCCTCGAGTTGGAGGTTTTTCCCTTTGGTGAGTGAACACACACCCATTTTGTGTCATCTTTCTGAAAGGAACATGTGCGAATTTCTAAATCCAGTTGTGTAGCGTTATGTTCCCGAGTGGCCCGTGAACTTGTAACACACTTCAGAGTGCTGGGTAGTTTTCTGGTTGGAATAAATCTTGAGTAGCTGCCCTGTCTCCTTGTGGGTCCCTCACCCATACCAGCCAACTTCTTGTCTGACCTACCCCATATTTGTATATTGCTGCCTCCAATTATTCCAAACTCTCCCACATTTAACATCATAGACGCTTGATTTCCCATTTTCGTAACTCTTCTCCAAGTGTTGCGTTTGTTTTCCTCATTGGATGTGCTCTGGCCAAGGCTTCTTAAAGCCTCTCCTTGCTGTTAGCCTTCAGGGCTATGGCCTCAACTACCCTCAGGCATTGAACCTGAAAGAAGTGGCTTTTCTGCAGAGCCCAGCTCCTCCCCAAGGGGTTGGATTCTTTCCTTGCTGCATAACTAGGAAGCCTTAGCTCTATGGGAAGGGGCAGCCCATGTCTGACCGTAGAGATGGAGAAACCACCAGCCACACTCCCCCTGAGCTCAGCCTGGCTCCCCATTGCATGTTGAGAAGGAGGCAACCCCTCCGCTGCCAGGCTCCTGACCTTTCCCTTCTGGACCATCTTGCAATAAATGCCGAATGCTTCGCATGGATTGAGAAATCAAAGGAACCTTTTGAGGGAGAGAGAAAGATAGAAGGTGAGCAGGCATCTGGGTAGAATTTTACTGGGGCTTACTTGCCTACTTAAGCCTTACATGCTGCTCACGCTTCTTTATTGTAGAGAAAATGGAAACCTTTTCAGGCTGAGATGCTTAAAATAGGCTCCTAAATCGATGCTTAGGCTTATAAATAGAAGCAGTTTCATTTTCAGCAACGCCGAGTGTTGTGGTGATGCCAGTGTGGAGGAAAATGCTTTGTGTACAAAAGTGCATTATTAGAAAATGTGGAGGTTCAAGAATTGTTATTTACAGGCAACCAGTTAGAGCAGTCTTTTTTGGGGCAGTCAGCTGGGTTTGGCTCATCTCTGGCCTCCATCTTTTATGTTTTTATTGATGGCTTGATGTAAAAGTAGCATCAGTTATGATTAGATATTTATGTCTACCATTTGAATCTAAGTTTGTCATGAGTTTGAAATGAGAAAGTGAAGGTCTTTGCAAGTTTCATAGTATCACACTTCTGCTATGTGCTTTGTAGAGATGAAATGCCTGCTGCCGTACCGCACTGAGCCTGTGGCTGGTTCCAGCTCGCACAGAAGCTGTGATTCACAAAGCTCCCTCCAATCCTTTCTAAAGGAGTGCAAACATGTAAGAGAAATGTATCTGAAATTACTGTAACCTTAGCCTGTGCATACACCACTGTCTACATTACATCCAGATGGACCTTTTGTTTGTTTAGTTTCTGCTTTTCTCACATGAATTCTGGGTGGACCTCACAGTTGCCTTCCCCGATTTCCTTCTGTCTCCTCCATGTCAATCTCGGTGAAGATTTCCTCTAGAAATTACCCTACTATGGAGTGAGCAGAACGCTGTGAGGAAGCCCTTGTTTTTACATGCACTCTCCACTCCATGCAGTAACGTGGGATGGTGATGAACCAGGATGCCATGGATACACCCTCAAATGTACCTGATGTTATATGAGTGATTGGCATATCCGCATAAATACAGATTTTGGCCCCAAAGCTTAGTCACTGAAGTGGATTTTTGAGGTTTCTGGGAATGCTATAAAAATGCAACTCTCTTTTTTTTTTTTAAAGTCAGTGCCACTGAAATTGTAACTATGAAATGTAGTAGAAAAATCAAACCACTCAACAGAGGACTCTGCCCTGTCTGCTTGAAAGACAACATAGTAAAAATATATTCTTTAGCAGCCATGTAGAAATACATTTTTTTTTTCATTTTCTTTGGAAAGTAAGAGCAACTGGAGGTGAGTACTCACAAGTACGAGTCCTATGTTGTTTCCCTCTGAAACTTCTGTTTGGCTCTAATTCCTTTTTTAGGATCAGGAAGACTATATTTTCATTTGGTTTTCGTTTCTTCTTAGACCAGATAATTTCATACCACAGCTTTCACTCGCTTAAGTAGTTGAATCCATGAGGTTATTTGTATTAGTATGGCCTGCAGATTAGGGTCTTAAGACAGGATATAACCAAATTAATCATAGCTCAAAAATTACAATTTTCATATGCTTAGCATAATCTATTCTAGAAAAACCTAGTTTTCTTTCTGTTAATGCAAAACTTCAGTTACTGACTGACTCCTACTCAGGAGCCTAGGTTATTCTCTAGGTAAAGATTCTCAACAAATACAACAAATGTTGTAAGCTCTAAGTATATTCTATTCCATGTGGTGCTAGAAATAATGGATATTTCCTTCATGTGTTTAAAAATATTATGTTATGTGGAGAACTCTGATAATATTTTTTGCTTTATTTGACAAATACAGTATCCCAAAAACTTACTTTCTGGATCACATGTTGTAAGCTCTAAGTATATTCTATTCCATGTGGTGCTAGAAATAATGGATATTTCCTTCATGTGTTTAAAAATATTATGTTATGTGGTAGAACTCTGATAATATTTTTTGCTTTATTTGGAGGGCTTTGGAGTTGTTTATTTCTTAAATGTTTCATGAAGATAACTTTTCAGCGTTATAAAATATGAGAATGTGAGAAGAAATAACGTTGAAAGTTCACAAAGAAGTTATAAAGAAGATATAAAGAATGTAAAATATTGTAATAAGATTTATAGTCATTTGCTGAAAGCATTTAAATGTATTGTGTTAGTATAGGCCTTTTACTATTAAATGAATACAGGCTTTATTTTAATTCCTTCTTTCATGTAAGAGTGATTTTTATGAATTTGAGTTTGTAATGATTAACTTTGAAATCTTGCGTATCACGGCAGTTGAGATAAATTTAGACAAAGGAAAGGTGAACCATTTGTGATTCAAACAGGGGTCTAAAACATATAATACTGATTATATCAGTGGATATAGAGCTAAGCCATATCCCGGGAGTGACACCACACAGACTGCAGGGCAGGTTTTCTTCGAGCTCAAATCACTGGGAACCCAGACCAAATATTTACACCACAAAGCTCAGCAAGAATAAGCCAGCAGACCAATGGTCTGTGTTAATGTAGATCCTTCGAAACACGAAGGGGACCATTGCAGGAGTGGTCAGATGGCAAAGTCCAGATCCCTGAGCTCTGCTCCTGTCTCTGTATGCTTTTTTGACCGTCTCGGTGCTTCCTGTTTCCATTTGTGAAATGAGACTAATATTTATTTACTTATTCGAACACTTCAGGATCCAAAATTGTTTGATACTAATAAGCTGTCTGCAAGCCAAGCTCTGGCAAATCTCCTTGGTACTTCTGGCATAGGAGTCACTCTGGCAAGGAGGTGAGGTTGGTGTGACCTGATGTACCCTTGTGGTGCTGCGGGATCTCAGGGATGCTTTGCAGTTGATATGGGTGGTCCACCGATACAAACATAGTTACAGACTCCAAATCAGACATAATTAGTGCAGAGCAGTCCGGAGACGGCTGTGGGCAGGAGTGAGGGCCTTTCAACAAACTAAGGCCAAAGCTGGGGAGTTGAAGAGGATGAAAGGTGAGAAATATGGCCAGGTAAATGAAGGTGAAATGCTAGAGACTGCCAGGCAGGCTCTTTTGGCCAAGGCTGTGCTGCTTTCAGGGTTTGTTCCTGACAAACTGGGCTGCAGCCGTGTTGTGAAAGTAAATGCCTGTGTGTCCCCCAGGGGTTTCCTGCTGCTTTTGAGAAGCTTTGCAGAGTACCAGTGGCCGTAGGTGCTGAATGGCTCCCCACAGCTATGAGACTTGTCTTTTAAACCTCATGGCTCAGAAGTGTTATGTTCAGCTCTCTCTTGTCTGGTGGTGTCTTAACCTTTTTTGGGCCCTGACTAGACTTCTTTATACGTATCACCCCTTAAAGCGGTCTGAGACTCTTGAGGTCCTTCCATCTCCTTGTACGTTAAGGAAAAATGCACAGAGATCACACCAACAGGCAGCACTTGACTTCATGTGGTAGCCTCCCCGTCCCCAGCTATTTCATATTTCTGGGCAGCTTGGACCAGGGCTGCTGCCAAGTTTGAGCTCTTCTTTCCACTCCAGCGTGGTTCAGGGGAGGGAGAGCAGGTTAAGCAGCCACCAGTGCAGATCCTCTTCATAAAAGGCATTGTGGAAATGCAGAAGACGATACTGTTAGTGTACTCATGTATCAGTGCTGCTTAAAGTCTCACATGATAAATGAGTTGATCTGTAATTCTTCTTTCTCTTTTCCACAAGATAACAATTTTCTGTTACAGTGGAAATATTAATTAAATTGAAAAATAATTTGCTTCCGTTGGATAGCCTTGTTGTCTTATTCAAAACCTGAAATAGTGACGTTAAGATCATTCTGCAATAACGGTCCAATATAATGTCAACGGGAACATTACTTCTCCTGGCTGTTCTGTAGTGAAGAAAAACAACAAGAACTTGTTTACATGCAAATGTCATCTGTATAAAAATCAGGGAAATGCTCTAAAGAGAAAATATTATTATGAAGGCATAATTTTCCAGAGGCAGAAAAAACAGAGGAAACATTTTATGGTCGTCAGCAGTCTCTCCATAAATCTGTACCATCAGGCATGCTGTGAGGTTGGCATGTATACCGGTCTAAAAAAAGCTGGAGACCCTCAGCCTGGAGATTAAGAAGAAGGGGAAATGCAAGCAATGTGTCGAAGAATTTGCCGTCTGTGCTGAGCAGAAACCAGATGTTTTTGCTAGTAATTATTATTATGATAATTCATTTAAGTAGGAATAAAATAGGGCATGATTGTTTACTGCAGCCTGTTTTCCCTAGACAGGCTGGGAAATGAGAAAAAAAATCTCAGAGGTTTTACTCCTGGTTAAATGAATAATTTTTTCATTTAACCAGGAATAAATACGACAACAAAAATAGTTTTCATACATATTGCACAGTAGCTGTGAGTAGACATCATACACTTTTTTTTTAATCCAAGAAAATCACTAGAGGCTGTTCAGGAGTGTTAGGGAAGGTCACTTTAATTTTTTTTAATTTTTTTTTTGCGCCTCGGGCTGAAATGGGAGCTGAACAGTGGAAAAGCTGGAATGTCCAAAGGCTGGCAAAGAATTAGGCATAATCTACCTTGGCAAGTCTAAGTAGTCATTTCAGGTGAGACTCATCTGTTGGGAATGGATAGTGCAGGAAATTGTTATGTGGGCCAGGCCTCTGTAAATTGTTGCAGGATATCCACTGGATTTTGGTTTAGTGTCCCTTCCAAATGTTGATTTCACACATGTACGAAAGTTTAGAATTATTAAATCCTTCTCAGTTCCTGGTGTTTGATTAGGAACTTTTAGTAAATAGAAAGTTGGGTTTTTTCCTCCTCCTCCTTACTCCCCACAGAATATGAATAGCTACCAGTGGGGTTTTTTTATAGGTTAGAGAATAGCATCAAGCAAATGCTCAGCAAATATAAATCTGGTTGATCTGTTTAGTCTGTGAAGAAAAAGGACAGTTTTCAGCTGCTATCCCTTTTGCAAGCATTAAGTTGAAAGCTTTGAGAGAGTTAAATAAGTCCTATGGAAAAATTAAAATCTAAACAGAGTCTGGAGGAGTTTAATCGAGCGAGTGCATTATTGGGAGTCTCTCTAACGATGAGGGTTAATTTATCACCCTGAATCCAATCACTTTAGAAAAAGCCAGCATGGGTTTCATTTACTTTGATGAGGTTTATTGCAAGATTCCAGAAAATCAATTTTACTGTGAGCCATATTAAACCTAGGGGAATATAAACACTATATGTACTACACATAACTTTTTGTTATTGCTTACTGGATCACTGGGGAAATTATATGTTTACCATGAAGAAGGGTTATGGCTACGTTCGTTGTCTTGGGTAACTCCCAGCCAGCCCATCGTAGCAAAATAAAACAAAATGGTAGAGTTCAGAAGCAGCACTTAGCTTGTCTTCAGATAGCCTGAGGTATAGAAACGCTCAGCAGTAGTGACTTGATTTTCCAAAGGGCTTTAAATAACTGTTATGTTATATACTATCACTCTATTCCTCTGCAAACAGATGGTAAATGCAAGCAATACATATGCTGCTGCTGCTGGTTGACCAAGACGAGGTAATTCTTGCTCCCAGAGCGTCTTAAGATATAAAGGCAGAACTGGCAGACAGGTTAGCTTGGAAATGGTCAAGTTTGACCCACTTGTTAGGGACTTTGAAGAAAATCTGCAGTTTGCAGGAGTTTCTATTGTGTGTTTACTCTCTTCCCCCTGTCTGTTTTACCTACTTGTTTAAATTTGTTTGAATTAATCTCCCCGTGAAAGGTGTTTGGTGTAAGAGAAGAAAGAAGTGAGATGTAGGCATTATTTAGAAGCATAAAGTCTATTATGGTTTAGAGATGGTTGTTCCATATTTACTGTTTCAACATTTTTACAATGGAAAAAGTGATCTCCCAATGTATTTATCTTAAAATTCCTTCTGACACCTATGTGTCTATATTTATCTAGGCGTTTTGAAGGGATTGCACATGTATGAGGTGGAAGAACATTTAACAAAATTTGATTCACAGCAATATTGGCAGTAATATTTTTGTCTCTGTATATGAGGAAAAGTTACTCTCTTTAATGATCTATTTTATTAAAATTTCATATAGTGAAATTTTTAAAATAGAGATGACAGATTGTAACACACAAATTCAGTAAAAGAAGAATTATCACAGACTCTCATTATCTTGTTGCCGTTCTTCCCCTTCTATGTCTCTTCTATATTGTATTTTTATGTGCAAGCTCTTGCAAGTCTCAGCCCTTTTTCTCAATGCTATCTTTCAATCTTTTTTATTATGCAACTGATTAGAAGTGTGAAAACCAACAGGAGTGGTTAAAAAGGATTGACCTCTTTGTTGTGTGGTGTTCTTGTGAATCCAGTGACAGGGACTTCGGTGCAGAGTTAATGTCAGAAAAGGGATGTGGATTTGTCATGGGCAATCCTGGATTTGGGTTTGATTTTTGCAAATCCAGGGTAGAGCATATGGCTTTGTATTCTGAATTTGAGAGTTCATTTCAGATGAGATTTAGCTCAATGAAAGGGAAATCAGGCTGAAATACCAATAGCTTTGAATGTGCTATCCACAATGCTTCTTGGATTCTTTATAGTTGTGTTTTTTCTTTGTATATAGAGTGTCTGAGCAAGTACAAACTAGCCTAGAGGTGGTGAATACAGCAGAAGATGTTTTCCGAATCTGGAGCCTGACTAGGCCCAAATCAGATATATTTCAGGGAGTACAGCGTGTGGCTGGGGGGAAGTCGATATCTTCAGCAAATGAAGAAAAGCATGAGAATTGAACACTGAGCACAGTGAAGATGTTTTGGTATAGATATCTGTGCCTCTGTGTATCTGTTTATCTGTGATACCTAGAGGCTGGCTTGCATGCATATGGATGTCATACACCACATACCCCAGACTAGTAGAAAAACCTTTAGCTTTGGTAAAATATTTTGTTCCTTCTTTCATTCTTTGTACGTGCACCAGGGAACTAAATTGTGCTTCGGTAGCTAAACAAATTATGCAGAATTATACACCATGAATATTTTATACTCCAGAACCCTGAAGCAAGGACTTCCATTGGCTTTATGTCTGCAGCAACCTGTGTCATACCCAGATGAATTCCACAACTACTAGGTCTCCCTTCTTCCTAAAACTCTACTCAGGTCTTTATTTTATTTTTTAGTTTGCGTTTGTCAGTGATAATAAGAATGTCTCGAGGGTTTTATTGTATGTAAGAAAATTGAAGTTACTGCAGTCAGCCTTCTTTCTACTACTGCATGAGGTAGGGAAGTTATTCCCTTTATAATTCTGAATTTATTTAAATTTTCATAGAATCATATAAAGTAGTGTGGCAAAAACAAGACTAAGCTTAAAAAAGTAGCTAAACTGCACTTCATCAGTGCTGGACTGTACCTACCCAGATATATCTGTGTTGTGTTGGGGTTTTTTTAAATGACAAATTGTATTTCCTTAGAACTTGCATAGGGCAGACCGTAGCTGTGTTGCACTGGAAAATGATAGCAGTTTATAGAAAATATTTTAAATTTTTCATTATTTAACCCATTTTAATTAATGATCTCATCCTGTTTCCATCTAGTACTAAAGAGCTGGCATCTCGAAATCACATGCATCTGCCTCTGAAGTGGCTGGCAAAACAGAAATCTTGTAATTATAACTTAACAAGGATTCTTTGGCACTGCTTACTGGTTCCTGGGATGCAGAGCCTGTGAGTTAATGCCATAATTTTGACTCCAAGTGACACTGAAACGGGGGCTGTGGATACATTTCAGTGCTCATTATTCTTCAATGTGTTCCAATAAATACATATCATATATTGGCAAATGCTGGAGTAGGACTGCAATTTTTTTGGGTGAAGTGTATTATTTACTCTTTATTTAATAGCACTAACTTTTCAAGAGTGTGACTTGTACAAAATCTCCCCTAACCTCATCCAAAGAATCTCAGCTTACTCTTGAAAAATGTTTTGGGGGTAGTGTAGGTTTTTTCTGTCCATCCCATCCATTCCATGCCTTTTGTTGATGCTGATATAGTTCAGCATAAAGTGAAATTTATCAGTTACAGTAAAAATACTCACTGCCACAGGTAATACTAACGTATTAAAACATTTATGCTTTTATGTTGTGCTTACTGCTCTAGTGTTTTAGCATTAATCTATTTGCCCTTTTTTACAGTTGGAATTGAATGTGCTGTTACAGGCAATACAGTTGAAGAGAGAGGTCTCTGTTTTGAAAGGTGTTTGAGAATTTATTTGATTTAGGTGTGAAACACCTTCTTTGGCTGGAGCTGTAAGAAGAGTGGCTGTATGCTGGGATGTTTCTGGCTTACACATGCTCGTACCTGTGTTTGGCACGGGTGTGGTGCTCGCCATAGTCAAGTAGGAGACACTTCGTAGCTGCAGTACTCCTAGACCTGGTCTTCTTATTTTGGCAAAGTTTGCAAGGGTCTTTACTCGAGTGAAATGTGTGTTATTGTTACTGTCTGCCGGCCATCACAGACAGTACTAGTCTGAAATTAGTTAGCCTGTGTTATTAGGTAAACAATAGACAATATGTACAGCTGTCTCTTACTGCCTGACAGACTGTGTGCACGTATCAGTTTAGAATCCGGTATATTTATAGAAAGGAGGAACAACATATTTTGTTTTCATTTTACAAAACTCATCTATGTTAACGAAAAAAATATGTAGCTCAACAGTCTCTAAAAATGGTCTGATTGTGCATTTTTCATTTTGTATTTTAGTGATGTTATGGCTTGGTTTGACTTTTCAGTGTTTTGGGGAACATAAAAAAATAGACTTTATATTGTTCATTATTTTTACAGCTCAGTGGAAAGTGCAAATAACATTCACAAAATGTAGATGGCCAGATAAAAATATAAAATATTAACCTGAGATCCAAATTATATGAATGCAATGCTTCCTTTTTACTACAGGATGGGAGTTTAGACTGAGAAAACCCAATGCTAATGTTACAATCTCCTGATGACTTTATAACATTTTGCCTATTAAAATGTTTTTTATGCTGAAATATGTAATGTAACCAATCCTATATACAGGATATGAGATTGGAGAAATACCACCACTGGACCCATATAAAATAAAAAAACACCTTGTAGGAATACTGTTTAAACAGTTCTAAACACAGGGCCTTTTTGAAGAGAGAAATGAAGCACGTTGATTTTAAGAGAGAGCCTCTGGCTTAGCGTATATAACAAAAGATGTAAGGATAGCATATGGTTTTTATTTAAGTGCAAAATACAAAGTGTTTAATGCCCTTCTTTGAAAAAGCAGATTGCAATGTCCTATCCTCTACATAATGACAAATGCACTTTCTATTTGTGTAAATTAAATAAATATTTCAGAGGAAGGAAAAATGTACATAACTTTATTCAGAATTTTACAACATAAAAGTGAGATTTTTGAATGGCTTTTAATACAGTGCTGCATGTATTGGTTGCTTTTTTGATGGGCTTTTTAAGTAACATTTAAGTGTGAGCCAGTTAGAATAGCACGCACAACTGTGGGAAAATAATGCAAATTTTGACATTTGAGGTTCAATAAGTTGAAGCTTTGTTAACTTTTATACCAAAAAGTACTTGTTGTAAGCAAGCGGTGGAATTAAGGAGACACTGCACTGAGCCTTAAATTGAAGCAAGTAAGGGACGTTTTGTTTTCCTGAAGCCCGAGCGCTTAGGTCACCTGACAGATACTTGCACTTCTTCTGAGGAGAACTACTGCTCCTACATTTTTCAAAACTTTTTCCCCCCCCTCTTTTTTCCCATGCTTTATTTTTGATATATTAGATTTGAGATATTCAGAGGCCATGTAAAATGAATACAAGCCCAGCTGAATCCAGTGGAAGTTCGATATCTCCCCTCTGTGAAAATCCCAGCCTACACAATCGCCGTATCTTCGGGTTTTTGATCTTTGGTTTTGTTATCGATTGCAACACAAAAACTTTAACAGATACACAGTCTCGGCGTGTAACTTAGGTGAGGAGGAGTTTGGATGTTTGAAGGAGGGTGATTAAATGGTCTGAATTACGCTGTGAAATGTATTCTGTCTGTGGGAGGATAGGGTTTGGTAATAACGGGTTGGCAGGGCAGAGGAATCCAGAGTTTGATTCCAACTTCTCCTGGGATTCAACCTTATACCAGAGTGGGGGGAAAAAACTTGAAGAATGCCTGTGAGGATCAAGGAGGAATAAATACCTGCTCAGGGAAGAGGATTTCTCTTTGTCACTGTCACTCACCTTTTTGACTTCCTGTAGGAACGGGTGGGAAGATAAGGAAGGGAGATTATCATCTAGATGGATTTATTAACAGCTATAGTACAGAGATTCTTAAGAGAGAGATTTGCTAAGATGTACTTGTGCTGCAATTCTTCCAGGTGTCCTAAGGGAATTGAACGTGTAATAAAAGCCTTTTGAATGTAGATCACTGGAACTTGGGTTCAGTGATACGTTACTAAGTTCAAACCAAAATCAATGTATTCAGTGCTAATTATTCATTAATGATGTGTTCCAGGGAACTCAGGTGCTCAAGCAGTTATTCCAAGCCTCTTTATTCTTGATATAGCAGCAGGGGTTTATTTTTAGACTGTATTCTTCATGTTAACTCCAAGTTAAATGGCTCTAGTCCACCCTAACATCAAAATAAACATTTGTATGTATTTGATATGTCTAAGATCTCTTCTTGTCTTTTGAGGTGCTAATATGCAGTTCTTTGAATGATCTTTTCTAGCTCTAGGGACAGCACTGTGTAAGGAATCGTGGCGTTTGAGATTTATTGCCAGTACCATTAACACTGATTAATCATTTAAAACTGGCCAGCTTCACCTTCTTGAGTTTAATATTCTTTTTTTTAAATGAGGCTTTTATTTGTTCTGAGAAATCAAACAACAATTTCTTACAGATGTGGAATGCAAAGTCATGTTTCCTCCTTCACCTTTTTTGTCTGAAGCTCTAAGAAGGGATCAGTGAAGAGTGTGAGGAAGCACAAAAGAGCTGGAGGCTCCCCTTGGTCAGGCAGACCTCTTTTTAGGAAGTTGAAAACTCCTATCGTGCAGCTGGGATGTGTGCACCTAAATGTGTGGAAGTGTAGTCTTTAAGGACGGGGCAAATCACAGAAGTCTCTAGATCTGCGACTCCCTTAGGACACCCATTCCCCACGGCAGCTTGCTCTAGAAGGAAAGATCCGAGCTAAAATTCATAGTAAAGAGACCATAGGATTAGATGCCTTCAGGTCATTTTAGAAAGCTTTTTTCCTCCCCAACTCCCACAGAAATTCAGTACTAAGTAGAATTTATACTGGTTTTGAGCCGGGAGAGTTGGAGGGGCTGGGGGAGACTGATCAAGGATATTTCAGAGAGATGAAGCAGTTGTACTCTGGGAGTTCTTTTACATTGGGAATCCAGTAATAAGTTTGCTGTAGTGAGACTTTGCTGTCCCTCACGTGACATGTTGAAGGACGAGGTATGTCCTGAAAGGCAGAAGCACTTGATTTCATTTTCTAATGTGTACATCCATATGTAAATGGCAAAAGAATTTTGCCTTTGAGGCACAAAACTTGTACAGGATACAAATTAACTTGAGACTGAAGTAATTCATGGTTCTGAGCAAAAATAACGTAATGGTTGTTATAACCATGTTTATGAAATGCTTAACTTTAACACAAAGCAATCAGCCAAAGCTATAAGGCAGTGTAAAAGACTGCACACTTAATAATTGTAAATGTTACATGAGTGCGAGTCGCTTGATTAAATTTATTAGAAATGTGTTACAAGCATTTTAAGAAATAAAGCATTTATCACAAAATGATGATTTCTTCACTTAAGCTCATTAGGAAATCACACATCAATTCATGCATAATTACAGGGGAATTTCTGCCACTCACTACAAATCATTACCACATTAGCTAAAGTTGACTTAATTTATCTGTGATTTGGAAAAGGTGGTATCTAAATAGGAAAATTAGCTCGTACAGTGGGTGAAACAATCAACATCATCATAAAGGTCTTAGTCTTCTCTTACGTGTTAAGCAAAAATGCACCTTTTAACTCTTTTATATGTAAAGCTTGTACTTTTGAATGAGCTCTAAAGCTTTTCTTTCCATGTCAGAATCCCATATTATGGATCCGGTGCCAGGTACTTAATGAATCATTGACAGTCCAGGCACGTTTACTTGCACCAGACATACTTGTTGTTTTTAATGATCATTGCAGTTTGAGATTGAATTGAAAGGCTTTGAGGGGAGGCTGGGAGATGGGAAGGGAACAAGTCTTGCAAGCTCTGGTGAGCTGGGCCCGCAACAGCAGAGCAGAAAATGAGCATTCTGCCAACACGGGCAGCGTTTATGCTGCCCTGTATTTACGTTCTTGGGATGTTTACTGTGGACATAGCCTTGCAGTACCTTCTTTATTTACCAAACTTTGTGTAACTTTGAGGACAGCCTGTAACTGATACTGTGCAAGCTAAAGTGGTGACCAGTCGCTGGGTGTTTCCTTTACTGGTAGTTAACGTGTTTTCTGTTTGTTACTTTGCAAGCGCTCTTGTGAAGGGGTTAAGTTAGGCTCGGAGTAATTAGGCTGTGTGCTTGTCTGTCCAGGAGGCATGTAGAAATGTAGTCTTGGAGCTTCAGGCCTGTGTATTTAAAGACAAATTGCTCTGTAACTTTACAGCCTTTCGTTATGTGATGCATGACTTAGTTCCAGCGTTTCCCTATTCTGTATTCAAGTGCTGTATCATTCCTACTACTGGAAAGTAGTTATGTCACAGTTATTGAGTCTAATTACAAGGGGGTTTTGTCTTTTTTTTCAGTCTGGGGCATTTCTGTGATATGCCTTACAGTTATACCTCAAGCAGGTGCATCGGCATCTCGCAGGCATCTATGCACAGAGAGGTGAAGGAAGGCAGGTGAAGGAGGAGTGAGGGAAGTCACAGTCTTCTTAAATTGGCTTCGCTGTCAGAAATAATGTACCTGTAAATAAACTCTCTCCTTTCTAGTGAAGTCCTGATACTTTGTTTTCAACAGCCCTCCTGAGGGGTTCTTGTGTGTCCTTTGTTTGGGGCCTTTTGTATACGCTCGGGATCTGCGAGTTGAAAGTTATGCCCCTCCTTCCACATTAGCACCTCACATTTATAGACTGAAGCATTGTTTCCTGTTTCTTTCTGAATTTATCTCCCTGGCAACATGTGAGCTACTTGTGATTCTTTTGCTACTAACTTTTTACTTCATTTACAGGCTCAAATACAGTTCTAAGGGCTGTTATTTTCTGAGTAGGATGTAATGTTGAAACATATGTTCTAAGTTCACGATTTCTCGGTGGCATTAGTACATTTTTCCTGTTGTTTTTCACGTCCTTTGGTAAGGTAGGATGTGAGGTTTCATGAGTTGGCTGTGCCAATGAAATTGGTTCACTGCTGCCAAAAGGGGCAGTCCTGCTCCCTCCTCCCCTCTGGTTCCTGTCTGACCCTTTGTTGAGAGGGCTTGGCATACTAAACCAACAGAGAAATGTTCACTTTTTTAAAAGAAAGAAAAAGCTTTCCTACCAGTGTTGCAAGCTGAAAAGCTCCTCGAGAAGTCCGCCCATTTCAGTGGCTTTGAATTAATGAATTGGTTCAGGTGTCTTAAGAAACCTCACGTACATAGTCACAATGCCCCTTGGGTGTGTTTAAATGTTTTATTTTTCTGACTATTGTTCTAATATGATAAGTAATAATTTCATGTAGGAAAGTATTCTCATGGGATGAATATGTTACAAAAATAAAGTAAATTTCACAAGAAGTCTGAGATTACTAATGCCATTTCCACTTTTAAGAAGTGTAAGGTATCCACCTACATCCTAAATTTATAAGCAAATAAATAAATTGCTGTATCTTGTTAATACACACATTGCCTATCCATTTAAAAATAAAGGTTAGATTAAGGGCCTCTTAATTTGTGCAGCCCTTGCTCATTGAGAGAATTTTCTTTCTTTAATCTTGGAATAGACATTTGTAACCAAATTAGTAATTTGATATACTGAATGAATTAGATTCTTAATCTCATTGCACGTAAAACTCATGCTGTATACAGAACTCATGCTTTCCGCTTTCATTGCTGCTGGAATTTCAAGTTGGTTTTGATTAATCTTGAAGTGAGCATTGCATCCTAGGTAGAAGGCAATATATTTGACAAAGAACACCAACTTTGGCAATGGATGAAGACATTGTAATGATAAAAAAGAAGAAGTGGGGGAGAAATCCAAGAAGCCAATCTGAGCAACCATTCTACTGCGGTGACAGCAGCAGTTTAGTACATTGTATCAAAATGAATGGGCTTTGCATAATTGATTTCAACATAGTAGTAGCCTGAGGTCTAAGCTGCTCTAACCCAGAACTTATTAGCCATGCTACAAAGAAGGGAGAAAACTGTGCAATCTGCTACAGGGGAGGTAGAGAATAGCATTGCTATTAGAGTAAAAGCTTTAAAAGTAGGACAGAGCCACTAAGAGAAAACCCCCTTTGTATATTTATTGGGGTTACTCTGTTCATCTCATTCAAATATCATAAAAAGCTATTTTAAAGTCTTTGTGCGGTACCAAATACAGAGAATTAAAATCTTACCGCTCAGTAGGTTTTATTACCTAATTCGAGTGGCATCCCTGCACAAGTGTAATAGCTGTGTTGTGAGATCTCTTGTAGCTGGGATGCATTTTGAATAGTCTCAGCAAAAACACAGATGCAAAAATAATAAGATGCTCTTTTGGGATCCACTTTACTTGCTTTCTGTTGCACATTCACACACTTATGAGTACTGGTTTGATTTAATAATGTTCTGCCCTGATGTGAATCAACAAGTGTGTTTCATGAAGCTTCCTAAAGAGAGGAGGATTACATGCATCACAGAAGCGTGTAACTGTATTGCAGAATGTGAAAACGCTAATAGCTGGATGTAAAGTTAGTGTGTTGAACAGATGAGAAAGTGTAAAATCCTCTTTTCTTACAGCATTGTGAAAGCATGTTACTGCATGTTGTCTGTTTGGCTTTGCCTCTTCTGGATAGGTACTCGTGAGTATATGGAGAGTCTGGAGCCATGCAACAGACTTGCAATATTAAAGTAATAAAATTTGATAGAGAAAAAAATAGATTAACTTTCATTGACTGGAATCAAAGATGGGTAGCTGCAGGTTAAAGGGTGGGAAACGAGATTTGAATGAACTAATGTGTTCAGTGTCAGTATTCCCAGGCTATTAGACTTCTTCTTTAGAGGACCATGACAAAGCTCTTCATTAGTGTTCATTACGCTTCATCCAGCAATGTGAAATATTGACAGTGGCTCCTTTAAAAATGAGTATTCTGCATAGATCAGCATCAAGCACCTTAATTATGCCGTTGCTCATATAAGGAGCTAAATGGTATTAAGAAGTATATTGTACATTTATCAGTAGTGCTAGTGTTTATTCTGAGTGAATCCAGGGCTGTGATTGACTGAATGAGGTTCAGAACTCTATAATTAGCAGACTTTATAACCTATTTTTAAAAAGTTTGACTAAGGAAAGTTTAAGTAAAGAGAATTCCATGTTACTGGAAATGTTTTATTCATTTATATTTTTTATTTGCACTACTTTTACAGAATCTTCATAACCTTCACAGAACTGTAGAGGTTGCTGAATATTCTATATTGTTCAGAGACTACCTCAGAAAGACAATGAGGTGACTTTTTTGGTCATTTTTGTTTGGTCTGAAGCTTGTGACATCCTTCACAACACAAAGTTACGAAGAGGTTTAGGTCACCCATTCTAATGGACGTATTGATCTACAGGACCCATTTTAAAGTATCTTTTCTGTTCTGGTAAAGCTATCAATTTGTTTCAGAGGTTGACTCATGATTTTTGAGATTTATGCTGACATTATTGAAGGGGAGGAATATAGGCCAGGTTGTAACAGCTATAAAAATATTCCAATACTGTTCTTGAGGATGTCTGGCGGAGTCCATCAGCAAAATGTTGTGTGGCAGTTCAGCTTTGCCTTGCACAGCAGGTTTGATGGATTGTTGGCAGAAATCACTCATTGTATTATTATTAGTAGTAGTAGTAGTAGTAGT
>NW_009715137.1:0-1391 GCF_000703405.1 Apaloderma vittatum
TTGGTGTCATCTGCGAATTTACTGATGATACTGATGACACTGATTTTACTGATGATAGACTCTACGTCCTCATCAAGATCATCAATAAAGATGATAAAGATGAATAAATTCAGCAAAGAAAGAATGAATACATAATAATAACTAAAACAGAACCATTTAATACTACAAAAGGCATATTTTTTTGTCAGATGAATAAATTTGCATGCATGAACACCTGGCAGATATTTAGGGACACTTTCCAAAGAGTGCAAGAGCTCTTGATCCCCAGGTGTAAGAAATCAGGCAAGGAAAGCAAGAGACCAGGACAGCTGAGTTGAGACATTCTGGTCAAGCTAAATGGCAAGAAGGAACTGCACAGGAAATTCAAGCAGCAACAGATATCCTGGGAAGAGTATAGGGACACTGGCTGTGTAGAGATGAGGTCAGGAAGGCCAAAGTGCAGCTGGAGCTGAACTTGGCAAGGCACGTGAAGAATATCAAGAAGGACTTCTATAGGTATGCCAACAAGAAATGGAAGGTTAAAGAAAACATACTGCCTGCGATGAGCAAGAACAGCAAGCTACTAACAACACACAAGGAGAAGGTGAAAGTTCAGAACAACTTTTTCCTCAGTCTTTGATGGCAACTTTTCTCCTCCCATCTCCTGAGCTGAAGGACCATTAAGATGGGGATATGGGGACAAAGTCTCTCTCACTATAAGTGAAGATAAGTTTGTGACCACCTGAGGAATCTAAATGTACACAAGTCTATGGGACCTGATGAGATGCAACCCAGAATCCTGAGGGAACTGACTACTGTAGTTGCTACAGCACTCTCCATGATATTTGAAGTCATGGCAGTCAGGTGAAGCCCCCGGCAACTGGAAGAAGGGAAATGCTACAGCCATTTTTAAAAAGGGTAGAAAGAAGGAACACAGGCACTACTGATCTGTCAGCCACACCTCTGTGCCTGGGAAGAACATGGAACAGCTCCTCCTAGAACCTATGCTAAGGCACACTGGAGGACAGAGCGGTGATTTCTGATAGCTAGCATGGCTTTACTAAAGGCAAGTCCTGCCTGACTAAACTTGTGGTTTTCTACAATGGAGTGACTACATCAGCAGACAAGTGAAGAACAATGGATGTCATCTATTTGTCCTTCTGAAGACCCTTGGCATGGTGCCCCACAGCATCCTTCTCTCTTTTGAGGATTTGATGGGTGAACTGTTCGCTGGATAATGCATTGGCTGGATGGTCACATCCAGAGGGCAGTGGTCAGTGGCTCAATGTCCAGATGGAGATGGATGACAAGAGGTATCCTTCAGGGGTCCATGCTGGGACTAGTGCTGTTTAGTATCTTCATCAGTGATATAGAGAGTGGGATTGAGGGGGCCGGTTAGCTCAGTGGTTTGA
>NW_009715138.1:0-3809 GCF_000703405.1 Apaloderma vittatum
GTGAGAAGAATTCCCAAGCCTCCCTTCCCTCCACGCACCTCTCGTTTGTACTGGGAAGGCTGCGAGCAGCAAAATAAGAAAATATCCCCCACCCCGTCTCTCTCCTCCCTCCGTGCAAAATGATTTCCCAAGCTGCGGGTCTGCAGCTCCCCATTCTCTCAACTAGCACTGAGACCTGCTACTTAGTCAACGGCTCTGTTTTGTCTTTTCCCACTTTTTTTTTTTCTTCTGTAATGTGGAAAAAAACCCTCCAAACCAAACAAAACCACCAACAACTTTTTGCAGATGGGCAGAAGTGGATGAAGCAACACCGCGATGGCAGTGGGACACGGAGAAGTCGGACAGAACCGCTCCTCCCCGGGGCAACAGGGCCGGTGCCGTCCTAAAGATTCAAGTCTCCCTCAGGATTTCGGAACAAAGGCAGCCCAGCCCAGCTCCGTCACGCACCATCTCCATTGTAATCCCGAGGTTTTCCTTATTTCTTTTTTTTTTTTTTTCTTTGCCCTGTTTTCCAGTCTCCGGTTTCTGAAGGTCAGATGGAGAGGTCATGGCTCTGCATCCCCTATAAATAGATTTTGATATTTAGACAGCTATTGCTACTCAATATTAACTTACAGGATAATGGCGAGAGATACCGTATGTGCTGAACCTGTTATTCACGAGTGAGCAGCATCTGTCGAATACAATTCTCGTCTTTTCGCCCTGTTTGGCTATAGCGCAAATCAATAGGGCGAAGGACTTCTTGAGGCTGGGATGGGGAGGGTTAGTAGGACGGCTCTGCGGGGGCACAGTTGCAAGTGGAGTGTTGAAACTATGCAAAGACTTCAGAGAGCTGAAGTCAAGAGCCAGGTAGGCACAGATCGGCTTTGAGAGTGCAGAAACCGTTCAAGGGCGACTGGCGGAAAGCTTCCCGCCCGAGGTTTATTCCACGATTTCTGACACTTCACTCTAAAACACGACGAATGCTGCCAAGATGGAAAGGTCTCCCCAGTTTCCCGTGTTTAAGGCTTTTAAAACCGTGGGTTGCAGGTAGAGCCGAATCAGAGACTCTGAGCTCACCACTAACCCTTTTGATGTTTATAGAGCATTCAAGGGAAGGCAAGGTCTTCAGCTGTGTGTAGTATTTTGAGGGAGCGCTAAGAATTCTTGCTTCCATTTCACAGAGCATCCCTTCTTCCATTCGACCTCAAATCCTCCTCCGCCCTCCGTCACCTGAAAGGTAGAAAGGTTTTGGCACTCTCCAACACTTTTCTTGGCGGTGGGAGTGAAATGAAATTCACTGCCCGGGACTCCGGTCTATGTTTTAGAGAAAAAACACCGGAACACCGGCCAGCGCTTTGGTAGCCAGTGGCCCCCCTCCCTGTGCCAGGGGGCGAGATGTGGATGGGTGTGGTGGCGGCCAAGCCCCCGTGGGATGAGGAGAGGAGAAGGATCAAGCTGCAAGCATCACTTCTGCCTCGTTTTGCTGGCTCACGCGTGGGTCCTGCGTCTTCTGCAAAGCAGAAGCCCCACGTCACCGGCGACAGCAAGGCTCTAGATGTAATCAAGTGGCCCCCCTCCCTGTGCCAGGGGGCGAGATGTGGATGGGTGTGGTGGCGGCCAAGCCCCCGTGGGATGAGGAGAGGAGAAGGATCAAGCTGCAAGCATCACTTCTGCCTCGTTTTGCTGGCTCACGCGTGGGTCCTGCGTCTTCTGCAAAGCAGAAGCCCCACGTCACCGGCGACAGCAAGGCTCTAGATGTAATCAAGATCTTTTGTAACAGGAGGGGAAAACATGCAGGCATTTCCATACACTTACCTGGACGCGGTGGACGTCCATGAAGGAAACAAATTATCACCTGCGCGTGATTTTTTTGGTTGACAACAGTAGCCTGGGGAAGGGGACGGAAGAGAGAGGCGCTGAATGGTTTAATTTAATCAATAAAGTGTCTGAAAGAGTTGTCAAAATTTGACTCGTGCTCCTTTAACTCCCTTTAAGGTTCCTGTGTGACATCTGGTAGTTGACATGTGCCTGTGTGTTTCGTGGGGTGGTGTGCTCCTTATTTTTAGAAAAGGGATTATTGCCAAGGAAGAGACAAAAAAGAGGCAGATTTACGACTCTGCGACTACTTAAAGCCTTGCGGGTTTACAACCAGCACTGGAACAAAACTTTCTGTCAGAAGTTTGCTGACGCTCAGGCGGGATGGGAGGGTCTCGTTGCCCGACTGGCGACCGGCGGATTTCGGTCCGGCGGGGAGAGGAGCTACGGGAGAAGCCCCGGGTGGCCAACTGGGACACTGGGTGGCGGGGTTGGTGAGGCACAGGAGGGTGCTGGGGGGAGAGCACGAGTCAAGGCAGCTGCCCTCCCTCCGGACGGCCCGAGGCAACGGTGAGCGCTCTGTGCTGGTGGAGAAGAGCGGGACACTTGTGCCAAGAGCCCCACCGAAGGGACAGATGCGCGTATTTTGGGTGATTTCCCGGCTCCTCAGGGAAGGAAGGTGCCGCCTCCCTCCATCAGCCTGCTGCGCCCGGTGTTTCTCACCGGGAGCTCCGGAGGGTGCCCGGCGCTGCACCGCCCGGTCACCCCGCAGGGGCCATGCGCAGGACCCGGCGCAACCTCCCCCTGGGACGGGGAATCGTGTGCTCCCCCAGTCTCGGGGCTCTTTTTGACCTGACGTGCTGCTTAGGGTGAGCTGTTACGGAAGTTGTCCTCTTAAATGAAACCGGAGTTTTTGTGAGGTGCGTTCCCCATACATTTTTAACCGCAGTGATTGCTAAATTAATAGCAGGCCCTAAGACAGATGTCAAAACGTCTTGAAAATGTTTATCTGTGAATAATTGAGGAGGTGGTAAGACGCATTATCTGATTGTACAATGAAATATGTATGAGGAACAGCTGTTTGCAATGGTCACCTCCCGTTGTTTCATTAGCCTAGAGCCTTCTCTTTAAGGCAGCTCTTCCCTGAAGTTGACCATTCACCGCCGGCCGCATCCACCGGTGCCGGCAGCCGAGCTGTGCCCGCAGGAGCCGCAGCGGGGAAGGGATAACCCCGTTGTGGACTCTAGGCTGAGCTCTCCCTGTGGCATCTCTCACTGGTGGTTTGTTCCGAGGGCAGGAGGGAAGACCCACCGGGTCCGGAGGTATCTTTCCGGGCAGTCTCAAGCTGAAGAGGACGCCCCAGGAGGAAGGATCCTAGATGCTCACCTCGGAAGCACAGCAAACAGCCATTTATTAAGATTTCATGCCGAGCAGCAACAGCCTCCTCGACTGCTTAGTGTTGACATAAACTTCCAGACGTCGAGCATATGCTGTTGCACAGCATTGTTTATGTGTGGTACCAGATGTTGCTTTGCATCCTATTGTCTGGAGACAATGTTTAGTTCAGGTTAAAATATCTTTACTTAAACTGCTCAGTTGGCCATTGTGTGAGCATTAGTGAAGTGTCATGGAGAGGTAATGGGAAGTCCGGGGAGGTTAGCTCTCCGAGCGTGGCCAGGAGGTCCCTGGTTCATGGTGGGGTTACAGCCACCACTGTCATCTTTTGTTTTCCCTCCTCAGAGAACCCTTGTCCTTCCTCTAAAAGGATGTGCCCCGCTCTCTTTCCCCTCGGAGCTTTCTCCACTGATTTCATGAAACGACCCGATGTTTGTTTTTCTAGTTTCCCTAAATCGTCCGAAAGAGGAAAAGAAATGCGCGTTTCTGCGTCACCGCCACCCCGGGCCGGTGCGGTCCAGGCGGAGGAGAGAAGCGGCCCCACGGCCCTGCCCGACGATGCTGGTGCCGGGGGTAAAGCGGTCCCGACTGCAGAGTTCACGCTTCAACCGGGGCAG
>NW_009715139.1:0-2089 GCF_000703405.1 Apaloderma vittatum
TAACATCTAATTGAAATCTACCTTGCTCTAGTCTAAAACCATTGCCCCCAGTCCTACTGTTACATTCTCTTGTACGCAGTCCCTTCCCAGCTTTCCTCTAGCCCCCTTCAGGTACCGGAGGCCACTATAGGGTCTCCCTAGAGCCTTCTCCAAGCTGAAAAACTCCCAACTCTCTACAGGATAACTCTCTCAGCATAGGAGAGGTGCTCCAGCCCCCTGATCAGCTTTGCTGCCCTCCTCTGGACCCACTCCAACAGGTCCATGTCCTTCTTGCGTTGAGGACTCCAGAGCTGGATACAGCACTGCAGGTGAGCTCTCACCAGAGCAGAGTAGGGGGGCAGAATCACCTCTCTTGATCCGCTGGCCACACTTGTTTTGATGCAGCCCAGAATGCGATTGACCTTCTGGGCTGTGAGCGGACGTTGCTGACTCGTGTCCCGTTTTTCATCCACCAGTACCCCCAGTCCTTTTCTGCAGGGCTGCTCTCTATCACATCATCCCCCAGCCTGTGTTGATAACTCACTTCTAGCAGCAATACTCATACCCTCCCAAAAAAATTGGAAAAGCAGCCATCTCCTGAATATGAACATATTTTCCAAGTGTGATGTGTTGTTCTCAAAAAGCCCCAAATACAGAATACAGTATTTTAGAGCCTGTGTGAGTCACAGAATGAAATTTGTGGAATTGTCGCCACTACTTGGCAAAAATTATAGCTCTTGATCAGCAGTAAATAAGACTGTTCCACAGTTGAGATACATAACCTGTTAAGTTATTAAACAGAATGAATAAAAATTGTAATTATCATTTTGTAAAGAAAGTCCTCTGTAAATCTGTCAGGATAATTAAAAACCATAACACTCATTAGCCTTTTGCATACTGTGTTTGCGGTTTATATGAGAAAAGCAGCAGCTCATATAGAGGTCACATCGGGTCAGCTCAGTTTTCTAACATAAATTAGTTTAAAAGTTTTAGGATTAATGCAGTAGCACAGACGATTTCTCTGTGAAGTCAGGAAATACCCATTATTGTTTATGCAGCTGTTAAACTGTATCAGTACCTTATATTTTGTTTTACACAAATGTAATGAAGTCCCTTCCAAAGTCACTTTTACCTTTCAATCTTCATGCTTCTAATTCAACCTAAAATATAAATCAGAGCACTGCACTTCATTAGAGCTCTGAACAGAACTCCAACAGTTGCATATAGGTATTTCAGCAAGCATAATATTAGCATGTGATCACATATGGAGGAGCTGAGCTCCAATCTAGCCTCCTGTGATGGCAGCCCTCCCTGTACACTGCACAACATACGCTGATCATAAGCATCATCACCGCTTACTGCTTTCACTTGAGTCCAGTGGGGACTGTTGGAGAAGGCCGTAACAGCAGCTTTGGGAAGCTGGACAGAGGAACATGGTCTCTCCTGCGAACTCTTCCAGATCCTAGAAACTGTGATCCAGAGAACAACAGCACAAATAACCTGACTCCTATATTTGTCCAACTGTTACAGTCCTAACTTTATCAAACATCTTTCCTTGGGTAGCCACAGGGGAAAAAAAAAGTCCATGTTTATTTCAAAGTACAATCCTAGTAGGTCATCATCTGCCCTGTCAACAAGTTTAGCATGTTGCCCAATCAGCACTTCTCTTCATTATTTCAGCGCCTCATCTGGACCATCAAGAGTATCTCCGTACTCGAGGCCCCAGGTTCGACCTGCTCTTAATTCTTCCTTGATCTCATTAACATCAAGCTGAGGTATTGAAGCTGCCTAATGATTTGTTACTGCCAACTACCGCATAAATCAGAGCGCTGATGATGAGATATGGACAGATTTGCCTCACCCACTATAAAAATCAGCATACCTTAAACAGAGGTGGCTTATCAAGGAGAAAAGATGTCAATCTGAGCTTTATACCACTAAGCCACCTCTCCCAATAGCATCACGGTCTGTGACTCAGTGCAAAAGCCAAGAAGTGCACCTGCAGTTCTGGTGAAGTGCTATCTTTGTTGCCAGATCAGGAAAGCACATTCACAGTGGGCAACGAGAAGCAAAAAGTTATTTTAGATGCTGCACACGCAGCACCTGATCT
>NW_009715139.1:2120-6316 GCF_000703405.1 Apaloderma vittatum
ATCAGACATCTTCCCTAGCAATCTATTCATGTAAAGAACAAAATGTAACCTCATTATAGTTCTCAGCACTGCTCTGTCAGACACAGGATTAAAATCAAGAAGGCATCTTCATTCAAAATTCTTCCGGTTCCAACACTGACAACTTTCTGATAAATGTTGTTCTTTGAGGAGAAATTTCTCAAAACTGTTCTTAGTCTGAAAAGGTTTTCTGTGACAGCTTTGCGTACAACACCAAATGGCTCCAGGTAAGTTATCTAAAGGGATGGGAATGGAGAAAGGGGGCCTAGAGAAAATATTACTAAATAACTTTCAGGATTACCTTTAGGACAATTTTTAAAAATTTGTCTCTGCAATCACCATCACTGTCAACTTTGAGACTGCAGGCTGTTTCCATCCTAAGCAGACATGATCCTCCTAGATGTCTGTCATTTTCAGACAGGCATTTAAGCGTCATTCATAAATGGGAACAGAACTGGAATCTTAGCAATGCAGAGACCACTACTAATTCCTGATTTAAAAGCAGGTAGATCTCGGGTTCGGCTCAGATGTGCCCTAGTACTTTAGAAATGGAAACTGCATTTTATTTTGCTGATATTGCTTTCAGCATCCATGTTCAATATTTAGAATCCATATTTCCAATGAACTTATAATTCTGAATCACTGCTTCTTGTCTGTGGGACCGGAATACTCTGTCTTGCTTTTACCAGGCATGTTCTAAAAAAAATGGGGACAGCCTATGGTTGCAGAAGAAACCAATGTACCAACCTGCAAGAGAGTTTTATACAACTACGACCTTACAAACAGTGCATATACTTAATTTTCTCGTAGTTCTGCCCCACTGAGGAAAGGCAAGGGTATTTACAGTACAGAACTAGCAAACAAGAATAATTTGTACATTTAGAACTAGCTGATAAAGTCTTTTAAATAATAAACATAGTGAGTTAGAAGAGTCATTTACCTTGTGCAAAAGTTTGAAATGCTCTTGCTGCTGAGCATGCAAACTCCGCCACTGGAACCTCAGCTTCCCATTTAACCACTGAAGGTATCGAACATCTACTCTGTCTTCTAGCCCACATTCAGGTGCCATTTCAGTTGTACCTTTCTGGATGTTGTGCAGATCATCTTCACACTAAAAGCAGAACACCCAAATGTTAAGTTAGCTTCAACACTCTCAAACCTTCCAGTGGTGAAGAAGATACAAGGCAAACAGGACAGAGAGGAGAAAAATGCCCCCAAAAGGATGTAAGTTTCAGCAGCAGAAAGAAATTGTTATCTTCTAGAACACAGGACTGGGAACAGCCTAAGCAAGTACTGAAGTCTGGAATAAATACCAGCTTCTCAGCTAGAATATGGTGAGCTGTCTCCTCTCCCATCTTTCATTTTTCATACCCAGGAAGACACAGTGTTCCTAAGACAGCAAGTATGTTCCTCAGCCCGATGGGAAAACCCACATTTTGACTAGATTCTAATAAGTCAAAGAGTGTAAAAAACAGATTTAGCTCCTCCAGTGTCTTCCCAAAAGCACTGCAGCCTGTATTTGGTGACCCTATGTAGCAGGGACAAAATTGTGGGCCTGTGCTTACCTAGCTATCTTCTCCACCCATCATCTCCTTTCTTGTGTGACAGAGGAAAAGAAACAATCGCCCAGCTGACACTGGCCAGGAGCCCACAGAGGCACTCCCAGTTACAGTTACACCACCTGCCTTCCCTTGTTTTGCCTTTCTCTAGAGTAATTTGGAAGGAAAAAGCAAGAAGCAGTTTCCTTTTGTTCATCTTGCCCTGTTTTCCTTCTGCTGCAGAAAAAAAACCACAAAACAACAACCAACCGCCTCCATCTTCTGGAGGAAATTTCTGCGCAGCCAATGGCATAAAGCAAGCAAGACATTTCTGTCCTCTTTCCGAAGGAACACAGGGGGACTTACACCTCTCCAGCCTCTTGCATAAAGAGATCATTCACATTTACAAACAGATCTCTCTCTCTGTGTTCAGCTAAGACTCCTTCAGACTGCAAATTAAAAAGGGTGGGGGGCATAGGTTGTTTTACTCCTCGTGCCAGTAAGCCAAGCTGTCAGCTTCATCCGGTCTATAGAAAGTACATACACTAAACACAACCCATAATTCCAATTTTTTACTACAGCATATCATAAGTAGTGGAAACAGCAGAATTGTGAAGGTCAGGTTATTCAGAATGAGTGTTTGCCAGCTAAGAAAGTGTCTCCTAGTTGCTGGACTCTCAAGACATTTCTTTAATGTGGAAATTTAAAAAGTCTACTTAAAACATGACTGTTTTCAAGAAAACACTTAAGCAGATATTTGAACCCATAGACCTTGAGGGTATTTAAACATATGTGCTTCCCTGCTTCACAGACTTCCACGTTCAATAAAATCTTCCAAAGATTCAGTTAGCAGGCAAAGTTTCAGTGTAATTCCGATTCTAAACTAAAAATGTAAACTGTAAAATTAAGAGAATTTAATCTTGCCTTAAATGCAGATTTCAGCAGATGTTTATCTATAGCCATAGTCAAATAATTCCCTAATGCTTGTTTCAACCTCAATATCACCTCAGTCGACAGGGTCTCTATTATAACGAGTGTTCGTATTATTAATAAGCATAAAAATATTGCTCTGGGCCCATAAATTTTATTAAGATTACAGGGGTTTTTTTTTCCCTTTGCTCTGTGGCTCAGATAAATGCATGCTATAAATCACAGGGGCACAGGATTGGTAAAGGGTTTTTCCTTTTAAAGGCATAGTTTCATCATTAAAAAAAACCCAAAAAACAAAAAACCCAAATAAAACAGTATCTCCTTTGTGCCAACTGCAATGTCACTCTGTTTCCCCAGCGCCTTCAGCCCTGTGCCCCTAAGGCACTGCTGTCCTAGCTAAGTACGTTCAGGGTTCAGATCGTCTTGCCCTCACCACAAGATGTTCCTGGACCATCAGACTACACAGATATGATTATCAAGTTGTTCGTAAACATGATGAGCCAAAGCAATTTGGTATTAGTCACCACAGCAGAGAAAACATGTTTAAACAACATTAAAACACTTCACATAAGCAGCCAGAAAGCCACAACGCCAAAGACAGACTTGAGATTCCCAGATTAAAATGTGCATTTTCTATAATTTACAGTTCAACTCCAACTTCCCTGGTTAGAGATTTCGGAATGGCACAAATATTGCTCTCCTGGGGACTCACTGCAGGAAGGAATGGCATTAGACTCGATTGCTTTGGCAGTACAGTGACAAACACCATGCAGAGCTAATTTTACTGTAGCAACCTGCCTTATTAATATTAAAATAAGGAAGTCAGCCAATGCATATTTAACAGAATCTCTCTATTATTTATTTCACAAACTGCACCAAAAAATTACTTTTGCTATGAAATACTTAGCCTGGCATAAAGTAAACAAGGTAAAAAAAGAAGTCTTGCATATTATACTGTGACCTCAATTTCTAGTCCCATCTTTACAATCTAAGACTATTTCCTGCTCTCCCAGTGGGAGAAAAACCACTAAAGCATCAGCCCAAGCTAGAGCCTTTGCTTCAAATATTACTGTGAATTTATCTAATCTATGCATCACTATGGGTACACACCTATGTTCCCTTCTGAGATAGAAACTTGGGTATTATTTAGCCAAAATCATAAAGAAAGCAGTCAAGGCAACTACCAAGGGCTCTCAATGGCCTCCCCACACTTGGAATGGTCCACACCACCTCTGGAAGAGATCATTTCTTAGCTGCTTACCAGAAAAGCTTTTTGCCTGTAAACTGTTCACTGTAATTAATGTTTCTCTTTGATTCGGTTTCAAAGAGAGGTGGATGGAATCCGGCTACAGAACAGTGCCCCACAGGCTTGCCACACAAAAGTCACATTAACACGTTATCAATATCCTCGTTGCGGTGTCAGTGTCGTTTCCCATTAAACCAACCACACCAGAGCAAGACTTGTCAAACTGGATGATGTGAACTCGTCAGAGACCCTGTAACCATTGTAACTTAAGCAGAAGCTAGAATGAAGCCCCTCAAATCCTCTCCAGCTGTAACTCACCCCAGATGAGCTTTTCTGACCGAAAACCTCAAAATACTGCTGTTAGAAGATCTCAATACCCATTGATTGGCAAGACTAAGAAAAACAAGCACAAGCCTGATGAAGGTGACGCACATATGACACCAAGTTAGGTGGGTGTGTTGATC
>NW_009715140.1:0-2301 GCF_000703405.1 Apaloderma vittatum
AGCGCGCTGCCAAGGCCGCGGCCGCCTCCCCTCCGGCCCCCGCAGCAGCCCCCTCCTCCTCCTCGCTCTCTTTCTCTGTGTCCTCGAGACTCCTCTCACCTTGAGGAGTGTTAGGATTACCCAGCATTTACACTCAATGCTCCTCTTTATTCCTTAAGACTTATTAAGAATGATAATGAGCTCCAAAGCAGTGACACGTCTCTCTCCCCCCCCTCTGTCGCGCTCTCTCTCTCTCTCTCTCTACGTGCCTTTTCCGTCAAAGGCACACAGGACAAATCCGACCAAAAAAAAAAAAAACCCTGACAATATGGATCAAGGACACATGAGGATTTATATTCTACAAATCCAGCCTTTTTTGTTTTTATTATTTCTACTCAAATTCCATCCTTTCCTCTTCTTACTCATATTCTCCCCCCTTTACCCCAAACCCTCTCGGACACTGAATGAGAAAGAAGAAGAAGACGAAGAAGAAGAAGATGATGAAGAAGAAGAAGAAGAGAAGAAGAAAGCTGCTTGCCTGGAAAACCTCGTTAATGCGAAGCTCTTAAACGGTTGATTAATTTTAGCAAAATTTACGACGCACTCTTGCTTTTCTTTGAAGCTGCAGTCTTATATACCAAAGCAAGTTAACTTTAAGATCCTTCTTGAGAGCCCACTGCCTCCTAATTCTCGGATGCCCTATTTAGGTACACAAATACACAGGAGAGAAATACCGAAGCAGTCGCCCTGCCGGGTGCACAAAGTGGTTTGATTCAAATCCCCTTAGCACAGCCCAACAATCACAGCCCGAGAACTCCCAACTTCTAGCTATTTAACTTCCTATAAAGATTTAAAAAAAAAAAAAAAGAAATAATCACTAGCCAGTCTTCCAAAATCAGAAGGAAAACAGGGAAACACAAACACCAATTCCAAGAGAAGTCTCTCCAAGTTGCATGTGCTCACGCCACAGAAACGCCAGGCTCTCGGCTGCGTTAGAAACATCAGGTTCTCCCAAAGCCACCTTTAAACCAGCTACGCTTCGCCAGAGGGGAAAACCGAACCTAAGGAAACGTAACACGCAGATTTACACGTATCCTGAACTGTTCTTCAATATTTCAGTTGTCTGCCCAGCTTCCACCTACCCGGTATTTGCTTTTATTCTTTGTCTCCCTCCGCTAGACTCTGTTTTTCTGATATAGACATCAGGAGGTTAAGGGCTCAATTATCAAGTCTGTTGAATCCTCAGCTTCACGTTACTTAGGGGGTTCTCTGTTGCTCTTTGGAAACCAGGCAGCAAAACCTCTTTCCTTCTCGGCTTTTCTTTTTTCCTAACTTGTAATGTCTATTTCCGACACACCTCCACGAGTGATCCCACAAATCTATTTGGGGTAAACGGAGAGAAACTGTGAATTGGTTTGAGAGACAGAAACATTAATAAAAATAACCCTACGAGTGCCTAGGCAGACTGAACCCGAAGCATTCGCGATCTTGAAACCTAAAGTAACATCCACATGGAATTTACAAAATATGATTCGAGTGGTTCTAATTAGCCCCAGTCTGTGGAAAAATTGGAAGGAAGCGGCTCTTTGATTAATGTTGCAAACCAGAAAGGAAACAGATTTTAAAAGTTAAAGTAGCAGCATTGTGGAATAGAGAATCGTTACCAGCATACATTTATGGTACCTGCTTCAATCAGATGGCTTGGGGTTTTGTTTCGAGGCTTTTTTTCCTTTTTACTTTAAGAAAAAAAGGAAGACAGGATGCAAGTAAAAGCTTTTGTTTATGGAAGTGTGCGGCGCTTTTATCTCCCAAGGAATTTATATAGCTGGACTGCGTATAAATCCTTCTGAAAATGAAATTAGCAAAAACAAAACAGGGGTGAAGGTGCTGGGGGGGGCAGGGGGGGAGAAAATCACCATTCAGTAAATCATAGTGGGTAACCAGCCCCTGGGTTGGACAGATAGCAAATTCAGCTTTAATAGGAAGAAACAGAGTTGGAAAGCAAAAGGACAAGATTTATACCTGCTGCAAACTCCTTGCAAAAATGGGGGGCTATTTTTAATGAGCATTTGAAAGTCACAGTGCAAGTTTGCTTGGGCTTGAAAAGCAAAAGGAAATAAGTTTGGTGGTGTTTTTTTTCCAGCTAGCTTGATTGTTTTGGGTGGAGCTCAAGCGTGTGTGTATATATGCTGTATATAAAAATGAATTACTAATTCTTTCCTGGAAACTGTTTGAATTACAATCTGCAAGATACAAAAACACACCTTTATTTTAACACTGATTTTAATACAGATAGAATGGGGGGGGGGGGGGGGGGGGGCG
>NW_009715140.1:2332-4577 GCF_000703405.1 Apaloderma vittatum
TTTTTTCCCAGTACACAGCAAAACCCTTAAGCGAGAATAAAACCTCCCCACACATCGACACCCAGAGCCAGGCACACGCTCTGCTCAGCTGTACAACCACCAGCTGAACTCCAGCCTTCGGTGGCTTTTCCCTGTACCCAGGCTTCGCTCTGAAACTGCAAGAATGACAACGTCATGTGTGCGGAAAGCTGACACTTGGAGCTTTTAAAAAGAAATGGGGAAAAATAAGCTGTTGACTTCTTGGTTAAAGTATTTTCTTGTTCTAACTCATGTTCTTATGTCACTGGGCTAAAAAAAAAAAAAAAAAGGAGAGAGAGGGAGAGAGAGATATGACTTTCCTTGAATGATCTGTTTAACCTAAGCCAGAGGAAAAAAAAAGAAGTCATTAATTACTTATGTGAGCTATTGCTTCTGAAAGACAATAAACCTGCCTGGTCGCCATGGATATGACATATTTGCTCTGAAAACAACACAATAATTAGCAAAGGGGAAAGATACAAGGAGAATATGCAAACTCCTGAGTTTAAAGCCATAGTGTTTCCTTTTTTCCCCCTCCTCTTTTTACTTGTCAGAGTCGATTCTGTTTGCAATTCAAATCAAACAAATAAAGAGAATATTTACCAAAAAAATTTTAAATGCTCCACCACACTACAAATCACCAGGAAAAAAAAACAAAGGGGTGGGGGGAAGAGAAAAATTGACAGGGGAAAAAGATAAAGTCTAGTATGGACAGATCACAAACTACCTACATGTCTTCATATATGTGTGTGCGTGTACTTACATGTGAAATATAAATGTACATACACATACACACACAAACACGTATGTGTTCTAAGGGTTACATGCACTATCTCCTCTAGGATTATTCTTTTATTTTTAAGAGTAGTACAGAAGCACCGAGAGGAAAAACGTCTCTGGTTTAAAGAGTGGAAACATTTTGAAGATATACTAAGAGAAAGTACAAGGGCTTTTTTACTGTGTTAAACATGCATTGTGCTGGTAGTATTTTCTTTGCAAACCTTTTAACTTTTCTCCAGAAGATGAGCAAAAAACCACAATCGGTGGGCACTGTGCATCAGCCTGATCAACACACCAGCTTACCATGAGTTCTCCAATTTTAAGCATAAAAAAAAAATGTCTTCTCTCACCTTAATTACTTTTGATAAAGTGATAATACACTGAATCACATGTAATAATGCATTGGACACGTTAAGAAATATTGATAACTGAGTTATACGCAGAGAGGCTGCCTTGAAATAATTTCTAAATGTTGCAGGGAAAATGTTTTTAAGATTTCTCTCTCATTAAGATGAGACAAAGACTATTAAAACCTTCTCTAGTGCAGTAGCTTTCTGGATTCTGACCTTCCACATTTAGAAAGCAAGTAATAAAAACACCCTTACAAGCACTTTATCTTTAGAGATATTTGACTTTGAACTTATTTTAACATTAAAAAGACTTGGGAGGTATAAAAATAACAATATAGTTGCCACAAGTTTCTGTTGTTGTTGTTGTTTTCACTGCTAAAAAAAAAATCTTTAGAACAAAATAAGCAGATTAAGGAAACATCCCCCTAATTTAACTGGCTCTTTTTCTTTTCTTTTTTTTTTTTAAACAATAGTTTTTAGCTGGACTCTTTGATCTTGAAAGGGTTCTGCTATCTTGTGTGATGAGGGGGGAAAAATGATCTGTTTTAAATGATGATGCAAAAAAAGGATCAAAGCCCTGACTTTCTGTTAGCCATAATAAGCTCTGTCTTGCACAAAGCTTCAACTTCAGGCTTTAATATATAAAATATACAGGAGCCCAATAAAAGCACTGAAAAGGTACAAAGTCTGAAAACAAAAGGGGACGCTGCTCCTTTAAACGTTTTAGTGCATATGGAGTTTGATTTCTGAAAGAGATCAGTTTAACATCTCCATAGAAACCAGCAACAGATTATCATCAACAGAATAAATAACTAGTCTAATAAATTAAACAGGAGGCATAAGATCTGGAAACTTGATTACTGAAGTTCAACAATATTCCCCCATAAACTCTTCCGAACCACCTTTAGGAGAGCTGGCAAGGTGGCAGCGACACACAGACACAGGGGAGGTGGGAAGCGGGCAGCACTTTCTGCAAACGAGAAGTCCAAAACCTTCGCAAGAAATTATTCCGCGCTCGGAGTCAGCGAATCAATGGAGGAAAGAAATTCGTCAATGAAGTTTGGGGAGAGCCGGCGGCTCAGCCCGGAGCGGCTGCG
>NW_009715141.1:0-7944 GCF_000703405.1 Apaloderma vittatum
TTATTATTATTATTATTATTATTCAAACTCCATAAGAGATGAGAGCTCCCAGTTACCTGTGTTGTTTTGAACTGTATACATATTTCTTCTGTTCTGCATCATCTTATATTCATTCCCTTCTTTCCTCGCCCTTCGTTTGCCTAGTTCTGACGCATCCCTGAAGATTACACAAATATGAACAGCTGTGATTCAGAGTTTTCTGAGAAAAACATTGTCAGAGACACTGCCACATGCTTTCAGCCTGAGCGTGAAGTCGAACAATACCTACGAGAATGAATTATTCTGTGCTTCTGCAAGACGCAGCCGTTTGGCATGATTTTTCCCTTGGTAGTGAGCCTGTGCCACAGCCGGAGAACTAAACGAGGCATCACAAAGCTTGCAGTAATCATTCTCTGTGGCCAAGATCACTCGGCCACCTGGTTTACTGGATCCCATCTAGCAGCAAAGGGAGAGACAGCATGTGAAACACAAGAAAGTTAAATCATTGGAATATTTGAATCACAGGGACTCAGACTGGCATCATCTCCATCAGGCAGTGAGAGAGCTGGAATTAGAGCATATGAGTTAGGACACTCTCAAGTGCTCCCTAAACTGTTCTTACAAGAACTTCATTTTCTCTGCCTCAGCCTGCAGGAGTATCTGCAAATCACTCGATACGTACACAAATCCCTGGCGTCAGATGGAGAGGCAAGCACAATCTGAACAAGCCCCCTGTACCTCAGAGGTTTGTTTACCTCACAGCAATGATTTAACTTCTCTACTTCTGACTGCTGGGAGCTGATGAACAGTGAATTTCGCACTGAAGGAGCCTCACTGAAAGGGAGAGGTGCTTCTCTCTCCTATTCACAGTACATCTAATCTCTCCACAGTATCCTGTCTCTATACAGCTCTCTGACACTAAGACATAAAAAAAACCTCACAAACAACCCAACAGCAGAGCTCTCACACTTCCGATCCTTACCCTTCAGGTGGGAGAACACCTGGATCAAGACTTCAAAGGAAGGACCCAGCCTCACGTGAGTAGCTCCTGCCATATGAAGGATACCTTGCTGGTCTAGTCAGGCCACGCACTGGTGGAGGCAGCAAGCACGTCTCCTCAGCATGGATCACCCCGAGAAAAGTGCTTTGTAAACAGTGCAGCAGCAGTGATTCATACAGCCATCTCACTGCAGCACTTGCCAAGTCGAGTTGCTTTCACATCTCCTTCGATCCTGTTCAAGCTTATAGCCACATGCACACAGTTCTGACTTCTGTGTTACAACATGAATCCTCACGTGGCCTCAGCACAGTCTTTTGGTTGCCGTGGATTATCTTCTCCATTAAAACCAGCATCAGATAATCTAGCAGGTAAACCATCCACATGCCGTTACCTAGGACTGGACCTCGCATCCTCTCAGTTCAGCTCTGTAAACTACAAAGTTATTTTACATGGGATTGTCTCCCCCTCTGCAGGCTCTGACTGCACCTATAAGAGTCTGTCACTTACAGCACTCTTTGCTTTTCTACAGACGACAGAGGCTTAGCCTTTGGGAAACACAGGCACAGCTTCTATCCCTGCAGCCTAGCTGTGGTTCCCTGCGCAGCCACAGGCAAGAGCCAGGTTAGCTGTAAAGTCCCACGACAATCAGAAATGACAAATTCTAGAAGAAGAAAGCAAAACACCATCTCTTTCGCCTCTAATGTGCCCAAAACAAAACAAATCTGGATCACTGAGGGAACAATCCATCCACCCTACACACAGGAATGAGCACTTCAAAAGGAGTAACAATAGAGGAATTAGCCAATAGCCCTGGGCAATGGGTGTAGGAGCACCTAAGCACTTTTGCCATGTAGGCTTTCCTCACACAATGGAGGGATGACTGAGCAGAGCCGATGCCACACCCTCGTGTCCAGCTCCAGCAACGCTGTTTTATATCTGCCCTTAAATAACCATAATCAGCAGCACATTGGACTTACCTAGGAATCAAAGTATTTACCATGCAGAAATAGAACATTTCAAGTCCAATATTCTGCTGCACGGGCAGATCAATATCTGCATCTTCAAAGGAACAGGCCATTTCCATCATCCTGTGCCATCACAAGGAAAACTCCTTCCTAGCTCCTGCAGTAATCCTCAAGGCGTGAGCTCTAGTTATCCTTTCTGGGGTTTAGTAGCATGATCTCAGTCACCTTCCCATGCCTTACCTGAGCTGGAAGGGAGACAACCTGAGGTGGGGCAGGCTCAACCACATTACTCATTCTGGCAGGTGCCGGACAGCTATTGGCAGCATGGTAATTTCGAAGTTTCTTACTGTGGTTTTTACCCTGAAAAGAGAAGCCAGATTAATTGCTGTCCTAATAATATCATCTCACACTTAAAGGAAAAAGATCCAGAAATCAAAGTGGGAGAGTGGCCCCTGAAGATGGTATCTCAGGTAACGGAGCTGTCATTCACAAAATAACAGCTTTGGAATTGAGAGATGTTGGCATCCTCCCTTTCTCTAAAATGCTCATCGCCTAGCACGATTTGGCCTCATCTGCAACTGGTTTTCTCAAAGTCTACATTTAGTTCCTCAGTGCGTTTCCCTTAGAGTCGTTTCACTGAAAACGAGTACTTTGGTTCTTAAAGGTGAAACGTGAACTGCTTTGCATAGCTTTTTGATGAGCCTAAACACACACTTCTTCTTACGAGCTTGCAAGCATGAGTTAAAACATGACATTGAACCTAAAAAATCCTGCTTCACATTTTATTTTCTCTTGGAAAACATATACTACACTTGTTTTGAAAATCTGATGAGGGTACATGAGAATGTGTATATGCATCATGGATACATAGTAAGGCATATGCATAGATGCAAGTTCTGTACTATACATGCACTTTCGTACTCTCACGGCAGAAATACTGCAGAAATTGGATGTTGAAGCGTAACACTAATTCAGCCTATTCCTTCACTGGCATGATACCACTTTTTCAGGCCACCAGCACATCTGAGAGCTGGGTCTGGTGTCCTGAGGACACGGACAACCACCTCTTTGGATTTCCTGGTGGCAAAAGTTATTATCTCAACATCTCACACAAATAAAGCACTAATAAGAAAGAATAGCACTAATAAGAAAAGCACTAATATGAAAGGGTACTATTAAAATGGGGTAATAAAAGACTATAATATATTTCATCTCTCAGCAGAGAATCATATGTAAATAGTCCCTAACCTATTTCAGACAAGTCAACCAGACCAGCTTGAACAAAATTAATTTGGTCTGAGGTAGCTCAGCTGATGCTGTCCAAAGCAGGTGAGAAAACTTGCACAAATGGTCCCACGAGCAGATCAGTTATGTGCATAACCTCAGGAAGGAGGCAACAACGAACACACGGCTGCTGCTCCCTAACTGAGCTGCTGGATCTAGCAGAAAATATGTCTGGGCCTTACAAAATCACATCTGTGGAATCAGAAGTTCTGTTTTACTGGATGAGTGTACAGGTGGAAAACAGATTGCATAAAACAAAGAAAAAAATTACCAGTGCCTGATTTTTCACCTGTGCCACCTTGCTATTACCTCTCTGTCCCTGTGGTCAAAGCTTTCACAACATGCTCCAGTGATGACACCTTAAATGAAAGCACTGCAGCACATCTGGACAAACAGCAAAACCAAGCAGGGTGACAACACATCTATGGAGCAGTTCTAGCCACAGCTTCCAGTCCATTAGATGGTGCAGAGGTGTAGCTTCAGATGATCTAACTCAGCTGCTGCTGCTGGTGTGCAGCCACCTCAACAGAGAACTCCAAACCCGCCTGAGAAGCTAAGACGGTCCTTATGTGCTGGGCCAAGCTTAGCTCTGTGCTACCACAGCAACGCTCCTGGCAGCACACGCGCTGGCACAGGTTTGTCTACAGCAGCTGCAGATGCAGCAGCCCTGGACGCCGTGCCTCCTGCCCGCCTTACCTGGTAATGAGCCTGGGCTTGCTGTGCTGAATTCAGAGTGACATTGCAAAGCTTACAGCACAGAGGCTTACATAGTTCTTCCAGCATAGGATCCTGCTCCACCACCTTTGCAAGCTCTTCTTCTTGCCTGTGATGAAAGGAAGGCCCCAGTTCTACAGATTTTGGTGGGGACAGTGGTGAGCTGGCTCTTGGCCTTGTAGCCACTGACATAGGAAGAGATGAAGGCTTCTCAGGATGAGGAAGAACTCCTGCTTGCTGTAGAAGAATCATTGGCCAGGGAGACTGTGAGCATGCTACTTCTGAAGGATGAGGAGTCGTCTTCAGATCTAGACCAGAGAGACACAAATGCTAAAATAAGCAGTGCTAACAGGAACACCTACGATCCAGGACACAACTTCTATAACTTCATTACCTCTACTTTAAGCCTTTTCACAATGCCAAGCAGGATGAAGTCAGTTTATAACACTTTACCTCACAGGAACAGCAGCATCGCAGACAGCCAGGGAGAGATTAAAAGACAGGTATTTAAAAAGTATACTGAAGTCCAAAATGTAGTTGTTAGCACCCCATGGCTCCCTCCTGCGCAGGTGAAGACTCCTAAGCACTCATAGTACCTGACCCACAGCACGCACGCCTGCTGCCCCACACCCGGCGAGAGGGTGTGATGTACAACATGTGCAGCACCTACAGCTGAGTTGATGGGAACAGGAGAGATACAGCCCTTGGCCCCATCCTTTTCTGACAGCTTAAGAACCAGCTCACGCTCCAAGACCCAGCTGGACTAGACGACTTTTAAAGGTCCCTTCCAGCTCAACACCTTCTGTGATAAATATGATAATGTACTACTGCTACTGATGACTTAAAAAGAATCCAATCATTTCAAAGCAGATTACTTTTAATAGACCAGGAGATATAAAACACATGCACACGCAGAGATACGTTCTTCAAATATTCACAAAGACCATCCTGAGGAAAGACATTCCGCAGTTAACTTTTCTCACGTAAATCAACAAAAAGCAGAGTGAGAACCAACGGGAGCATACCTTGTTCTCGCAGTCAGCTCCCAAGCCTTCTCTTCCCTGGTCTTGTTAAAAGGCCCTTGAGCTATTTCTCGTGTTACCTTTACTAACTACACGCAACGCAACATCTAAAGCTGTATCTTCTTCTGCAAAATGGAGAGTTTATACCGTACTACCCTTTATTCAATTATGGCTCAATTAATTCAGGTTCTTAGAATTAACACTAGATTTCCAACAAGGGGGTCTGAGAGGCTTATTTAATTAAAGTTTATAAATCACATCTAAAGCCTGGGATGAATATTCCTAGACCAACGTAGACCAGTGATATTATGAATTAAGGCACAGCTACTTTTGTTAATTTCTTATTAGCTTATCATAACAAATCCTGTTCACTGCTACACTGGGATCCAGAAAAAGCATTATCCTGGCATTTGAGGATCACTTCAGCTACAGCTGCATTGGTAGCAACCATGTTTACGCTATGGGATTTATTCATTTGTTTAAGCAAATAATGAGCCACATCTACATTTTAAGATAACACTTCTGGAAAATTAGTGAAAGGTAGATTAAATGCTACATAGCAACTTTGATCCTAAGTTGCCAATCTGCCTTTAAAGGCATTTAGGAACCTGAAGAAGCAGATAGTATTTATCTGGGACAACTTCTGGACTTTAAATCTGCTAAAATTAGCAGGAGATAAATACCTTGCTACATTCAAGCTCTGGAAAATCCTAGCTGGTGCCTGCATTTTTAGGTACTGTATTACCTTTTAAAGCTTGGCCTCAGAGAGGTCTATGTTCTATGAGGAAAAATTAAAAATAATTTAAGAAAAAAAAAAGAAAGAAAAGAAAATCAATGGGACTAAAGTGCTGAAGGGGCACACGCATTTCAGAAATGTTTACCTTTAAAAATAGACTTCCAAATAATACAAGTTTGGAGGCTGTTCAGTTATTACCAGTAAATAAAGGTAAAGAAAAAAAAAGAAAACAGAAGCATGCATTGCCTTGGGGACAAGATTTTTAAGACAGTAATAGAGCCACCAGGAGCCTTCATGGTTTCAAATAGCCCTCCACTACCAAGGCTCCTAACATGCTATCACCATAAAACCAAAATCAAAATCACTATCATGAAAACTAACCAAAACAAGACAAAAAGGAATCCAGCACAAAGAAGGAAGAGGGGGAACAGGAATGGGGTGGTACACATCACCTATCAGCAGTGTAAATTCTGTCGTGTTACATAGCCTCTCCCCAGCTTCCAGAATACATGTTCCTGGTTAAACAGAACTATGGAAAAAGATTTGGTACCTCTAGTTTCCTCAGGCAGAACTCTGTAGACAGTCTAATTATTAGCGGGGCTACGGATAGAACAAGTTCATATTCATGATGATTAAATATATCATAATGCTGAGCTATCACGGCAGTTTAGATGAGCTATGTAAGCAGGGAAGCATGCCATCCACTTTCAGAGTTTTACTACATCCCCATAACGGGTCTTCCACCTTAAAATGGGAGTAAACTACAGCTAAATACTTCACAGAGAAATATAAAGAGATCTACAGTAAACAGCAGTCATGATCTATCTGCTTGATTTTGCATGAATGTATTTTGCATCAAGTCTTCCATACGCAAGTGTCACAGATGGGATTAGTCATATACAAGACAGGATACAGTGCTTACAGGTTCTGCATTCACAGGAAAAAAGGTATTATGTAATATTCTTAGAATAATCTTTAATTGTAAAGTCATTCAGTGTTTCTTTAAGTAAACAGTAGTCTTAAGACAGAACTAAGGCTGCATGGGCAATTTTAAATTAGAACTTCTTGATCTGACATGCAACTCTGAAACTCTTCAAATTATGTTGCTTTTTTTCTTACAGATGTTATTTAAAAGAAAAAAAATCATTCAAATTCATCTTATTTACTTTTCCCTTTAACCTTCCACTGCTGGTTGCTACAGATATCCTGTCCAGGAAGAGGTAACGTGACATCTTTGACTCCTCCTTTCCTTTCACATGACAAGGGCCAAAATCTTTACACTACAAAGCAGCAGAGGAATAAGCAGCTTCCATCACCAAGGACTTATCACAGCACAGTCCACGACAGCGTAAGGACCTTCAGCACTCCAGGACGAGCAGAGGAGACAAAGTGCCTCAAGACTGCCTCCGAGGTCTCAGCCATGCCTCCCCCTACACACCCTATGGGCTAAGATATACCTGCACCCTGACTCCTCGCTGCCTTCAGGCTGGTGCATCCCAAGGGCAGCACTGAAGGAGGAGAATGAGCCTCTATGCCCCAAATACCAGCACCACCCAGGCACTGCTGGTAGCACAGACAACACGGAACGAGCTCCCCAGCCGCGAGCAGCACCCTTCTGGGAAAGGAACCGCTACAGCCCCAGATCCGAGCTCCACTGGGTGGGGAAGGCACAGACACAACGTGACCTTCCTTGGCCACAGGCAGGCATCTGCATGCTGGGTGTTCCCACCTGAATTAGCTTTTAAATGCACTTGAGACAACTAATAACATATATTTGCAAACACAATGAACGGGATCGTGGGTTTTGTTTTGTTGTGGGGTGGGTTTTTTTTCAGAGAGCAAGCATTTCTTTGCAAGCCCACTTGTGTCTCAAAACACTGACATCGCATAACCGAACTCGGCCAGAAAGTTCACCACCTTTGGCCACAGATTAGGCCCAAAGAACTCGCCCCCTGAAAGTCAGGTTCGCTTTATAACGTCGCGGGGAGCAAAGGCAGCAAATGCAAACGCGAGTCATCTGCAATTCGGGGCCACCGACCCTCTGCTGAGGAGGCTCTTTAGCAACCCAGAAACAGGCCTCGTACATGAAGGGGGCATCAGAAAGCACGGCCTTAGTGCCTTGCACCCTTGGCGGCGAGTCTAAGGAAAAGCGGGGAAAAAAAGCAAAAAAAAAAGCCCTGGAACCCCTGACCGTGGGATAGCTCCAACCTGAGCAGGAATTCGAGGTGCCAACACGCATTTTGG